>NC_056749.1:484414997-484667179 GCF_019279795.1 Protopterus annectens | reverse complement strand
AACAACCCTTCCCCAACCCCCCCAACTGGAAATGCCACAAAACTACCTCACAAAGAAGATCCTAGGCCTTAAACACTTGTCTTATATGGACAGACTCAAAACACTCCAACTATTCTCTATCTCATATAACCTACTTATAGGTGATCTCTGCTTGACTTACAAAGCCATGTCTGGCCCAGCCCTGTTAGAAATGCTACATCTAAAGAAATCCCAATCCCTCCGTACCACACACTCTAGAGACCTCAACCTCATTACTACTGGAGGGACAGGTTCATAACCCAGAGACTGCCCATGCTATGGAATAGACTTCCCATACATGTCAAACAGAGCATCTCATTGGCCCTCTTCAAGAGTAATGTTGACGAGTGGATGGGAAATAGAAAATGTACCCCGGGGATCACTCCAGTGGCTCTACTCAACAGAGGCACTGGGAACTAAGGTTGGGTGGCATGATGCCAGGATAATCCTATGGACTAGGCTTGTAAAGGCTCCAAGGCCATTAGCCTAGTACACACCTATGAACCTATAATTAGATTTAATAATTGGCTTTGTAGCTGGTGTCATACTAGGGGTGTCCATTATGTGTCAGCTTTGGATGAGATGGCTGACAAGCCTTCCTGCTTTGCCAGGGATGGTCTGTACCTCTTACCAAGGCTTTCACTTTCTGGGAAAGGCCTTTTCTGTCCTCAAAGTGCCTTTTTAGGCAGAGTCCGTCTGCTGGACATTCTAGCCTAGTAAACTCTAATTTGGATCAAATGAATGTGGCTCTACTCAGTGCCAGGAGTCTTACCAAAAAATGCCCAAACTTGAGTCCCTTTTACACTTTGAACGCATTCATATATGTGCAGTAACAGTTCCCCTTCAAAACATCTAATTCTCATAACATCAAAACTCAAAACAATGAGACCATAACATCGAAAACCTAAAACACTGAAAACTCATAACATCGAATTTCATAACACTGAAAATGTATAACATCGAGTAGTGTATCATCAGACATGTAAATGTTATAGTTTAATCTATTAATCTTGTGGAATCACTATAAGATGTTGTAGTTTTTATTTATATAGTTATTATTAATATAGTGTAGGAATTTATATTATTTATATAGTGTTTATTTTGCCAATCTGTACATGTTTTTAAGCCGTACAGGTAAGTTATTTAGACATTATGTGTACATTCTGTATGGTGATCAAGATACAGTAGGGTTAGGAAATTAACTTTTTTCTACTGTAGCGAGATCTTGGAGTTGGTATATTTGATTTGCAGAGGGTGTGGGGGGCAGAGACCCCCCCACATGGGTGGTGCAGGGGGGCTTGCCCCCCTGCAGAAATGTAGTAAAAAGTGTGTTAGTTTGGTGTTGTTATAGGTGGAGGGGATGTTATTTACATGTGCTTTGTAGTTTTCGATGTTGTGATACAAAGTTTCAGTGTTCTGAGTTTTCAATCATGTGAGTTTTCAGTGTATTGGGTTTTCAGTATTATGGTCTCCGTGTGTTGAGATTCGATGTTATAGAAATGAAATGTTTTGAAGTAGAACTGTAGTAACAGAGACACAGTTTCAAAGCAATGAAAGCACTCCCACTATTCCTGGGTATAGCGCTTATCATGTCTTCAGAACTACTGGCAGTAATGGTGGAGTATAAGTACTTGTGAAGGATATTATCCCCTCAGAAAAAGAAAGAAAAAAAAGATATCATCACCTCGCAGTAGATTCTGCAGAATACCACATTTGAACTCCTAGATGTCCAAGTCCTCATAAACAAGACAAAATACAATTTCATAACTGGCTATAGAATATCTTCCATGTCCCCCTTCTGTCTATAATTACTGTCTTAACAATTAAGCTGGAATCCCCATCAAGCCCAGTGCCTTTCTACTGGAGAACTTCAACTATCCATCTATGAACTGGTTGACCTTCACTGCCAAGGGTTGGCATTCCCATCTTCCTTGATATTATAAATGCTACCACTGTTTAGCAATTAGTTAACCATCCTACCTGAGGCCGCAAAATCCTTGATGTAGGCCTCACAAATATAGTCACTTGTTACCTATCCCCATATCTGTCATCCTACCTTGTTAAATCGAACAATAAATTGGTGACCTCTTCCTTTAAAACTGCCAGTTCTTCCCTTGTAAATACCATTGTATTAAGAGGCTTCTCAAAAGCAAACCTTGTTTAGTTACTTAATGACCTAAACACATTCCACTATGATCCTCCTCCAATGGCTCACACTGTTAAAGCTGCTGACTTCTACTTCCGCTTAAATAGTTTTATTGATAAGGTAGTCCCTATCCTCATTGAATGTAATAAGAAGTTTCAAAAATAAACCCATTTGGTGGAATACCTATATAAATACTTATTAGAGGTCTCATTCCACAAACCTTTATAGCATGGTTAATGGTTTCCTTAGCACTTCTCTTTGCTGTAATTATGCTCTCTTTAGCTAAAACTGGCTTTCTGATTCTATAATATGTAGTTTCTACTTTAGTTAGATCAGCTGAGCTGTATTCATTAAGTTTAATAAACTTGTATTTCTATCTACCATATGTTTAGCAGCTGCCAGATTACTTCTCGATCCTGTGTCATCTGGTGGCACCTTCTGATGATGTCATAAGGGATGCAAACATGTTGTAATTCAATACCTTGAGGTACTGAATTGAAGAGAAACTCCTATGCCAGGAACAGGTGAAAAGATACTATAATATTCTATGTTACGGAAACTCATTACCTGTTCTGAATACAGCCTGATTTTACCTGAAGACACAGTGCAGCCACTTAGTGTGGACATTATCTGATGCAATACCTCCACCTGTTTATCAAATCCAGTATTGCCAGCAGGGAACAGGATCTGGCATACAAGTGTAGTTACATAGTTAGACACTGTCCTTAACAGGAGCTCCACCTATAGGACAGCATAGCCATCATTCCCGAATTCTCCCCATTTAAGATAAGGAAGTGTTTGTGGGACAATTAATCCACCAGGGAATCTAATCTCCTTTTGTAAACAGAACAGTGTAAGCTGCCCCTACCGGAGTCTGAATCATGGCTTGTAGTACAACAAACTGTACAGCTCCACCTGAATGTAAAACACAGTACTGCAGGCAGTTTAGCTTTCCACTCAGTACTGCCTGCAATGCATAGTCCCTCATACAGGTGGACCTTCCACCTTGTCAAGAAGCCCATTAAGTCTGATGCATAGTCCCGCGGTGGTAGTGCTGCGGTAGCATTGTCGCCTCACAGTAAGACGCTGTCTGGTTTGATTCTCAGCTAGAGCGTCTTCTTTGTGGAGACATGCTTGAATGGGCGTACCTTCGTTGAAGGTTGTGCATCAGGCCTGGCAAGCCGGTATGTAAAAATCAACTGCTAATCATTAGCGGACCAGAGTTCCGCTGTGGCGACCCCCTAACCGGGAAAAGCCGAAAGACACAACACAACAACAACTAACCCAGTCAGTGTACAACACATACAACATACTTCCCTATTGACTACCACTGAAGTGTTTCACATACCCTACTTTTCTTTCTAATAGAGATCATCTATGGTAAAGAACTATTTATTAGAGTGTTATATGTGTTATTAACTGTATGCTAAGGTCTATACATATTATTATGAGTCATTATATTCCATTTTGCTTTTCTTACTTTTTAATTGAATATAAATACATTTAATTATTTATTGATTTATTGTATGCTTGTCTGAGTGACTGATTGTGTTGCAGTCTGAGGCACTTTGTTGAAAATGACTGCAGACTACACAATACATGCCTACCCACTACAAGCTGTTTACCCCTGTATTACATCAACAGAATGCTGGACTATATGATGGAATCAGGAAGTGCTTTTACAGTGGCTCAGCATATAGGAAATACAAACACAAGTTCATTAAACATAATAAATATAGTTCCTATGAAGAAGCCAAAGTAAAAACTACATGTTTTACAATCAGATAGCCCACTTTACAGGACAACAGTTTAATTGGTTTAAAAATTAAATTATACAAAAACACCTTTATACATGACCTTAAAGGAAATTAGTAAAGAGCTTAAGGAACCATTAGGAAGCTCAAAACTGAGTACACACTTAAAGGAGCCATGAAAACCAAAAATAACTACAATTTTTTCTTTAACTATGTCAGGAAGTTAAGAAATAACACCAAACAATATTAAGAGCTAGTCCACAATAATACTACACACTCTGACCAAAAGGAGATGGCTAATATCCTAGGTGACAGATCATCATCATCAGCCCACTTTTTCCCATTTTTTCTACAGGGGGTCGGGGTATCATGTTAACTATCACCAACGGTCTCGATGCAGTGCCACACTCCTGCCTTCTTCAACACTCAGTCCTGACTATTGCAGATCTTCTTCTTAATGTCCAAGAATAAAAGTTCAAGCTATAAACCAAATTGGTCTTCCTGTCTATCTTACAGTTTTGGTGTGACTGACTGACCCAAAATAGTATTGAATCAACTGGACAAGAAAACAAGGAAAATGCTTCATGCTTATCAATTAATATATAGAAATCAATGCATGCCATGATAATACATCATCCCCCACTCTGAAGGAAGTATAACCCCACAAAACTGACCACATGTATACATCTAAAATGTAAGGACTGCATATATATATATCTGCTGACCTCATTAGATCAAAAATTAGTGAAAGTTCTAAAGCACAAAGATAAAATGTCTAAGATGACATCTTTCCTTAGTTTAGCAGAAGCATTTCAGAAAGATGTAGAAATGGAAATCAAACCAGAAATAAACATTAATCAGATAACAACTGAAGGGGCCAAAAAAAAAGAATATGAAGAAAAGGACCAGAAGAAAATGAAAGAAAATTGGAAAGTACATAAATATACTGACAACTATGAAGACCTTCCAGAACAACCTCACATTGACCAAGATTTGACACAGGATTGGTTAAGCAGAAGTGAATTTAAACTGAAGGATCAAAGGCTTATAAAGAGGGCTCAAAATATTGGGGGCTATATACATGTTGAGTTACAAAATCCATTTAAAAGTGGGAGAAATGCAGGTTCTGTAAAACAGAACTGGAAACTGTTGCACATATCACTGTTGTATTTATGACACACACATGGTTGAGAATCTGTATACCGAAAGACACAATAATGTGGCGAAATTGTTGCACTTGTGATTGTACAACACTACAATGTAGAAGCATCTGAGAAGTATTGTAGATATGAACCACAAAGCCTAATCAACAACAACAGTGATGTTTATATCCCATTGGATCACCCAGCAACAACAATTAAAAAAAATAGATGCATGAAAACTATATACAGTAGTACAAGAAAAAAGTCAAAGTAAAATAGCATTTATCCCTGAAATTGTTACATACAGAGATTATAGTGGCTTACATACGGAGAGACACAAACTTGTAAAATGCTTCAATTTGCAAATAGAAATGAATGCAATGTGTAAGAAAGGTAACCATAGTTCCAATAATAGTAGTAGGAGCAATAGGACTAAAAAAGAATTTAAAATTGTACATAAATATCTTACCAATGCATGTAACCCCATAAGACCGCAGAAGGAGGCAATTCTGGGTAAAATGTGAGTGCTGAGAATATACTAATTTCACTAACTCTAATCATACCTTGAGTTAGGAATGGGGTCAATTCCCTTCAAGGTTAATTAGAAACCCCAAACATTTGGAGAAAAGACATTGAGTCAAAAAGAGTAAACATCCATGACCATCTTGTTTAAAATACTGGACCCCCTATCCCTCCCTCCTCTGTCCTAGTTTAGGGTTATCCTAGGCCATTCTGACACTCATTTTGCTGGATTTGGTCTTTGTTATTTTGGCTATCCTGTTTTTTTGTGTTTACCAGTATGGCTGGACCCGGAGTGAAAGCAGGTGAGATGGAAAAACTTTCCCAGAACCTGGGCTTGCTTACTTACTTGGTGCAAGAACTTACTCAAAAGGTGGATAATTTACAAAAAAGATGCGATGGCGTTATGCAGGCCAATAAGGAATTTGAAAAGCGATGGTGTTATGCAGGCTGATAAGGAATTTAAAGAGCAATGGTGTTATGCAGGCTAATAACGAATTTGAACAGCAATGGTGTTATGCAGGCTAATAAGGAATTTGAACAGAGATGGTGTTATGCAGGCTAATAAGGAATTTGAACAGCGATGGTGTTATGCAGGCTGATAAGGAATTTGAACAGCGATGGTGTTATGCAGGCTGATAAGGAATTTGAACAGTGATGGTGTTATGCAGGCTGATAAGGAATTTGAACAGCGATGGTGTTATGCAGGCTGATAAGGAATTTGACCAGGGATGGTGTTATGCAGGCTGATAAGGAATTTGAACAGCGATGGTGTTATACAGGCTAATAAGGAATTTGAACAGCGATGGTGTTATGCAGGCTAATAAGGAATATGAACAGCGATGGTGTTATGCAGGCTAATAAGGAATATGAACAGCGATGGTGTTATGCAGGCTGATAAGGAATTTAAACAGCGATGGTGTTATGCAGGCTAATAAGGAATTTTAACAAACACCAAGCTGCTTGTTAACTGCTGGTCAAAGAACATGTTCTAGAGAGGCTATTATGGTTGTCTCCTCCCAGCCTCAAACAGACCAGCACAAGGATTTAAAACAATGGTTTAATGGCTCACTGTCCTTTGGCAACCATGGTGTTGGTGAGGAACCACAAACTTTCAAAACGTCCTTGTTTTTATTTCAACAAACTGTTTCTAAATGTCATAAATTACAGCTGGAGAATGTCTATTTGTGGGAAAGCGTTATAGCCCAAAGAATTCCTAAGGGCCTTGGAACTTGGAAATTCCCCAGTGGTGTTAAATGGGGGGAGTCCTTTCTACTCTGAGTTGCTTGCCATGTTTGACAGGCATGGGTGCGAACTATTGGAGTGTATTATTAAACATAACCGACAGGAGCTTGATGTACTCATTAGTGAAGCAGACAGGTTGGATGCAGTTTTACACAATGACCTACAGTTTCCTTCATTTCAGGGGGAGTATGAAGAGATTTTTAGGAAAGTGGATCGTCAAATCTCTTTTATCAGAACTAGGAAGGAAAAGAAATTTGAGAGGGACCAGGTGGCCTATGAAGAAGGGAGGGCGTATCCTAGACCTCCAGCATCCAGCAATTCTTCTGCACACGATGCTGTCAGTGAGGAAGCAGAAATTGCCAGGCGTAACCATGACGAATGCCAGGAGAGCCCTTTAGAGCCAGATCGGGGGAATTTGTTCACCATTCCAAGAGAGTAAAAAATCAGAGACAGAACAGTGTCTCACACAACCAGTGGAAAAAGAACGAGGGAAACAGGTGGCAGCAACCACGGGGATATTGTACAGCATAACTGAGGAACTTAGTGCATTAACTGACAATGAGTCTGACTTTCAAGGGGAAAATGCCACAGAAGGACCTTTGTTGATATTTAATCATTCAGGTGACTTTAAACTATTAAATTACAGTGACTTTGAATGTACTGTTAAACATGCAGATCTACTCAGCAAGGGTGAGTTGTTTGTTCCTTCTGCTCAATTTAAAATAGATATGCTGTTAATTAACTTGAAATTATACCCCAGAAAAACTAATCTGGGACTAGTATTGGGAAGTCAAACAGATTTTACTAGCAATACTTTGAAACATAGCAGCACATGGGACCCCCCCATTGCCATTGCCCTTAATACTCTTTGAAAAAATGGTAGAGGTGGATTTCAGAGCCCTTTGTAAATTTAACCATAATAACACAAGTAACTTGATTTATTAAAATGCTAAATTATCTAGGGGTACTGTTGCCTCATCCTACTAGTACACAAAATCCATTGTCTTGTTTTTTTCATAACAGGATGTATGGCTAGGCTTAAAAACTCCCTTGTGGTCATTAGTCTAGTACACACCTATTGTCTAATAGCCCATTTAATACAAAGTCAAAATCATCAAATAACTAATAGAATATGTATAACTTAAAGGAGTGTTAAGTTAGCAAAAGACTAGCTTTAGACATGTGTCAGGCCCATGCTCAAGTTTTCTTTGGTAAAATGTCATGAAATATGACAGTGTAGAGGTGGGGAAATACAGAGCTTAGAAAGGATCTCCTGGTTAATACTTTAGTCAAGGCTACAATACCTTCTTTTTTATTTTATTAAAATGCTAAATTATCTAGGGGTACTGTTGCCTCATCCTACTAATACACAAAATCCATTGTCTTGTTTTTTTCTTAACTTCACTTGTTAAATGAATTGAACTGCGGTGGTGGTGCTGCGGTAGTGTTGTCGCCTCACAGTAAGACATTGTCCTGTTCGATTCTCAGCTAGAACGTCTTCTGTGTGGAGACATGCGTGAATGGCTGTACCTTCGTTGAAGGTTGTGCGTCAGGGCTGGCAACTCAGTACGTAAAAATCTACTGCCAATCATTAGCGGACCGGAGTTCCACTGTGGCGACCCCTAACCGGGAAAAGCCGAAAGACACAAACAAACAAACACAAGTAACTTGAATAACCATGACTATACATTGCTTTTTCAACTAGCTAGGAACAAATATTTAAGGGTCGTGAAACCCGACAAAGGGGGAGGGGCAGTGGTCATGAACAGAGAAGACTACTTGTACAAAATGATGAGCCATGTCACAAATTGTGATTTGTATGAGGAGACATCATTGAGTTACATCAAAGTGGCATACTGCAGAACTGATTTTTTCTGCAAGACATGGTGGAAGAGGGGGAGATCATACCAGAAGTACACAGGTTTCTTCAGGTATTACATTCTGTTGTCCCGTGTATATTTGAGATCCCCAGGATTCACAAGGTCATTGTTGACCCACTAATGACACCAATTGTAAATGCCAGTAAATCCAAAATCCACCCCTTGGGGTCTACGTGGATTCTTTGTTAAAAAAGTGTTTGGACCCTTTTGAACACATTTGCAAGGACTCATTGGATTTTTTGTGTAAAATGAAAAACTTGGAATTTTCAAGGGACTGTGTTTTTTTAACAGTGGATGTAATTGAGTTGTTTAACATTATACCACATGAACAAGGTCTGGAATGGTTCTATGATTTCCTGTGTGAATGCACTGAGTTTAACAATGACACTGTTAATGTTTTAGTTTTATGCATGGAATTGGTTCTGAAATATAACTTTTTTTACTGGTGTGGGCAATACTATAGGCAGAAAAAAGGGGTAGCTATGGGGGCATCCTGTGCCCCCATATTTTCCAACATAGTATTGCTGCAATGGGAACGACATGTTCTTTTCAGACACGATGAGGTTAAACCTTGGATGTTATATCTCCATTTTTTGGACAATATTTTTATCGTCTGGGATAGACCCCGAGAGGAGATCCAGGATTTTATGGAATTTATTAATTCCGCTACATCTTTTTTGAGGTTTACTCACACCATTCAGCTGGATAGTACCAATTATTTGGATGTTACTAGTTTTAAAGATTATCAGAATGACCAATGGGCTAGTAAAATTTACAGAAAACCCACATACAGCAACAACCTATTAAATTTTAAGAGCAACCACCCTCTTCATCAAAAAATAGGAATCATCAAAGGCCAATATATTAGAGTGGCCAGAATGGTTTCCTCTCACAGCCATTTTGTGGAAGAATGTGAGACACTGTGGCACATGTGACTCAAGAGGGGGTATCCCAGGGGCACAGTTGCCATGATTCAGGATAATATCATGGAGAAAAAAATAAAGGGAGATATAGAACCCCTTATACACCCCACTTTCACTATGGCCACAGCTGCATTTTCTAGGAGACAAGTGGATGGGCATATTACAGAGTTTTGCAATGAGGCCCCTCAGATTAGGTGTATTTTGACCAAAAACTGGCAGATTTTTTCTTTGTTTAAAGAATTCAGAGACAAAATAGGGAACCATCCAACTGTAGTCTTTAGAAGGGGCAAAACCATTAAAAATTATCTTAAGCACACATCTCTCCACTGTGAATATGGACGCAGTAACAAAAGGGTTGGCACCTATAAATGTGGCTTTTGCAATTATTGTAAGGATTATACTGGAAGGTGATAACCTGGTGTTAAAACAAATGACAATTATATCCAGGAATTTTTGTAAATGCAACAGTATGGGGGTGGTTTATGCGGCTGTGTAAATGTTTTTATGTAGGTAAGACAAAGAGGAAAATCAAAGAGCGTATATAAACACAAAGCTGATATTAGAAAACTGGATAGTAAAAATGCCCTTGCTAAACACATTATAGAGTACCCCAGTCACAGTTTTCATTTTTTTGTCTTGGAAGAAGTGTTACAAGACCTTGGAGGGGGAATCATGGGAGGATAAATTGGAAGAAAGGGAACTGCATTGGCAGTTTAGATTAAATGCTACCAGCCCTCCTGGTCTCAATGAAGGGGTGTCCATAGCTTGTGTTTTAAAACTTAAATCTTATACTGTATAGCCAGTTGCTGTTGTTCTGTGCATTTCAACATACTATATATATAAAACGTTTTTCTTGGGCAGGGATTATTTTTATTTTCATTTTATATTTGAAAAGTAATAGATAACATAATAATCTTTAAGTCTTAACTTGTAACATGTTGTTGCTTTAAGGCATGTTTTTATTTTTACAAATGAGTGCATTGATGATCCAAACTGTTATGTGATTATAGGGAGGGGTATTTAAACTTGGTGTTTGTGCTTTTGTCAGAGATACTGATGAAGTATTTTTATACGAAAGTACTCACTCTTGTCAGTTTTGCTGTGTTTTATTAAACTATTGGAAGCTCTTCTTGGTCTGTATTTATCATTCCTGGACTATCTTGCTGGTGGTGGAATTTTGCTGGATTCATTCTGATACAGCAGCTTAGTGTGCATTACATACTCTTACATATCATTCTGAATTTGTAAAAGTATTAATATCTTTTTCCCTTCTGGAGAATTTATTTCTCCTAGCAGCATAATCAAGACAAAAAGATAGTAGCCTCTTTCACTTACCTAATCATTACCTTCCCAGGTCTAAATTCGAGATTATTTCTGAACTGACATAACACCCTGCTCAGATAAGCCCTGCTCCTTCACCCTTGCTACTCTTGGGCTCAATTTATTCCCTTACCCTACCACAAATCCCCACCCGTCCCCACTTATACTATGTTTAAACTTACTACACTCCACCCAATAGAGCATCAACAAGTCAAGTACACATCACTTATCACTCCCACTTCCTACATACACAAATAAATACAGCATTATTTTTTATATTTCTCCTCCCACTTATTACACAAGACTTCCTGCCTCATCCTACTTCTTGCACATCTCTTCCTGCCTTTCTCTCCATCATCACACAATTTCCCAAAGATTAACACATTATTCCACCACCAATAGCTCATTCTTTAACAACACGTCTCCCTTTTACTACATCTGTACCACATCACATTCTTTTCCTTGCTTCATCCACCAAAACTCATAAAAAATGTTTTTTTCCATGTTCCTCTGAGACATACTCTTCTTTCCTTAATATACCCAAAACAGAAATACTCGTATGTGTTGCCACCTACTGCTCCTTACCACCACTTGAATACCCCACAGTTATCCTACTTCGTTTTTACATATCTGTCCTACCCCTCTCCTTAGCATATTCAAGAGCAAACACAGTTCCCTTGATTTCACAGAATCTTTGCACCAAAACTTCACTCACCACAGAACATCTTACCTACCAAACAGTGCAATCTTACCTCATCATAAAACCTATATAAATCTTCACGACTCACAAAACCTTTCACATTTCCTCCAATAGCTTCATACCACATACATCCATTCACTCATTTCTTTTATCCACCATGCTCATTCTTCAGCTGTTAATAATAATGCTTCCCCAAATCATACTCACAGACAAACTCATTCCATACATACCTTTTCTTACACTATCGCCCACCCGAAACCACTATGAAACAAACCAAAATTCAACATTCTACATTCTACACACAAGTTGATCTTCATAAAAACATTTAAACACCAATCCCTTGCTAACAAAACTTGACTCAAAACATAAACTGAAATATAAATACTTCTCTCCCAGTGAACAGTTTATATCAAAACTGAAACTAAGTGATGACATCTACCCAACACACCCAGGACTCATCTGTCCCACAAAATACATATACGTCTCCATTCTCTACCCAAAAGGTACAAGCAGGCTTACTATTCCTCAATATAAACCATAGAAGCATGTGTAACAATATACACACAGACATTGCCCTGTGTTCCCAGATATATTAGTTATTACAGAAACTTGGTTAATACCAAATTCTCCCAACAAGCTACTGCATCCCAAGAATGGATAGAAAAAAAACAGAATGGCCAGAGAAGCAGCCATTTTTATAGACATACCCTTGAAATGATTCCTCACCCCAACCCCATTTCACAATTTAATAATGCAAAAGCATTCATGTCTCAGATAAAGCTAAACATTTCAAAGTCCATTTACTTAACAGCCCTATATATACACCCTGGTAACATTAACACAGCCAAAGAAATCCTGTGCTGGATATCCATCAACATAAAACAAGAAACAATCATACTGGGAGATGTCAATATTGGCTGGCAATTCATATGCTCAGACACTCCCACCAAGGCAATAAACCTATATAATTTCTCACAAAGCGGTGGTGCCTCATGCTGGCTTTACAAAAATACCAGTACATAATATACACTGGATTGAATCTTAACCTCATCTCCAAACAAAAATAATCACCAGTGATTGCCTACCAGGCATGATCAATGACAATTTTCCTACATTTGTCATAAGGCAGCAAAACAGAGGTGCAGCCTCAGCAAATTGCAAATACAAACTTTTATTTCTAACCTTTGACTATGTAACTGGGTTATTCTAAAAATGAGCTCTAGAGAAAGCAGTCTTAGAATTTAAAACAGTGTAAGAAACTTCTCTGTGTGGAGGATTTTCAGTCCATATATCTCTAGTTAATCACTGTATATTAAACAGATCAGACAAAAGTAGTAGAAGTAGTGAATGTAAACTCGTCTTAAATAAAAAAAAAATAATAAAAAATATATAATTGTACAGAACTACTAAGTATTCGAAAGCAATCCTAGCAAGGCAGGCAGTCTGTTTCTAGTCGAAAATCCTTTATTAAATACACAGACAAGTCGAAAATCCTTTATTAAGTACACAGACTCCAGTCGAAAATCCTTTAAGTACACAGACTCCAGTCGAAAAACCTTTAAGTATACAGACTCCAATCGAAAATCCTTTATTAAGTACACAGTCTTAGAATTTAACAACATATTTCTAAATACATTAAAATAATTGACTCCCATCAGAACAAAAAAGAATAAAGTTTAACCCTGCACTTTGGTTAACAAAAGAAACCACACAAAATATGTTCACCAGGGAAAAAGCTTAGAGACAGTGGTCATAAAATAAATCTCAAAGCAAATGACAAAACTTCAGATGTATCAGAAACTGTACCAAATCCCATATTAAAACAGAGAAAAAAATCTTCTGTGCTAACCTCCTGGAAAGTGCAACATAATGCAAAGCTCTTCTGGGCATCACTAAAAACACTTCATCTTGGTCAGACAACTACTCCAACACCATCAACTAATAATAACACCAGCAACACTGCTATCCAGTTCAACAACCATGTCATTCAAACAATTTAATCTACTGTCAAACATAAGCCCCCCTCTACTCCACCACATACTCAGTCAAATGACCTTACAACATCCTTCTCCTTTAAACCTGCTCCTACAGCAATCAAAAAAAAAATCTCCAAAATCTAAAACCCACAAGTCTTATCAGCAGATAGCTTTCCAAGTGAATACATCAAATTGGCAGTAGATCCACTGGCCTACCTAATCTCCATAAATATTTACTGTTCCATTACAGACAGCCATGTCCCAAACCTCTGGGGGAAAAATCTTACATCATACCACCTCACAAAGGTAGAAGTTCATTGGAATTCTCTAACTTCAGACCTATCACAGTTCTAGCTCCCTTATCAAAAATTACAGAGAAATGTATTCAAACACAGCTCCTTGAGCACTTTACTGTGAACAGCCTCCTCTCTGAGACCCAGCATGGCTTTCTTCCAATTCATAGCACCACAACTGTCCATCTACATTTCACCAGTACAATCACCATAAACATGCAGGTTACTTAGTCTCATCCAAAGCAATTGACACTATTTTGTATCCTAAACTGCTAATTGAACTCTTTTTCCCTAGGCCTCTCCCAAGCTGCTATCCTGGTTCAATAGCTACCTTAGCAACATGCAACAAGCTATAAAATTGCAACAGACAATCTCAACTTTTCTTCTAGTTCCTGCATGTGTCCTGCAAATCACAATTCTTGGCCACCTTTTATTTAATATATTTATAAACAAGCTCCACTCAGCTATCAAATAATCTACCACTGTGGAGTATGCCAATGACTTGACGCTCATCTGCACTGTAAAAGCCACCCAAGCATCATTTTCCTGTGTTGAATCCTGTTGCAAATATTTTTTAAAAATCTGAAATTTGATCAGCATTTACAGCAAGTCATTTAAACACCCCACCAAAATATGACTTTGTTGCCATCCAAACCCATAAAAAACCATTACCTAGTCCTATCTCTTTACTGCACTCCTATATGCATCAAACATATTTATAAATTTACAAACCACTCAGCTATAACAAAGTAGTAAATATAGGATTCACCACTATCACCTTAAAACAACAATGGTTAGAACTACCACAATACCTAATCTATACCCAACTAGTCAGAGCCCATAATTTTTCTACGATCCCAACAATTGCCCCTTCCTAAACAATATACTTCAGCAGTATTCACTGGAAAGAGATTTATGCTCCAGTGAAAAACTTCTGGCCATGACAAAGTCAAAACAATGCTGCAGGAAGTACTGTCTTTTCCAGTTAGATCATCAAACATAGGAACAAGTTAACATTTTCACTAAAACAAACAGACAAATTAAAAGAATTCAGCCCAAACTAAAACAGTATGTGCCTGACTTCTGGCTGTGCTCATGTTCCCCACCAGGATAATGTGGAGCCTTCAAGCCACTGCTATTTCTATAAGTGGATGCAGTCAATCTATCCACAGACATTTCTTTGACTGATGAAAGGGGGAAGAAGTTGTGTCAAAACATCTTTCAGCAACAGTGCAGTTTTCCATTTTCTCCACTGTTGTGCAACATCAGAGTAGGTATATATAAATAAACCCCCATATCGAGGGTATGGGGGGGGGCTTTTTCCCCCTGTAAAAATTTTTGGGAGGATTGTCGAAAGGTGTTTTTACATAATATTTTCAATCTATCAGAATTCAAAGAAACGTCTGTCAGTAGAGTGACATGAATCCAGTTGTAACACACCTGGCTTATAAGCACCTTAAACACAAAACAGAATTAACTTACACAGCTGTACTATCTCACCTCCAATTCTCCACAAATATCTCCCTTTTTCTTCCAGTTTACCTAAATTCCCATTTTTTCTTTGTCATCTCTCCCTAAATTTTCCCCCTGTTTCCTATTCCCCCTGCTCCTTTTCCTTCTCTTCCAAAAATAAGATCAAGTTATGCTATTCTAATGCTGAATAAACAGAATACCACTGTCAAATATATTTATATTAATATCACTTTCTCTTCTAATTCTATGTGTTAGAACATTGCTGTATGCTGTTTCTATTCTTAATGTCATGTTTCGTTAGAACTCTACATATTAGACCACTATTGCATGTTTTATTGTAGTTTTTCCTTAAAACTCTCTGTATTACAATATTGCTATCTACTTTTATTCTCATTGTTTGGAGCCATTCTCCCCAGGCCTGTACAGATAAGGGGCTTTTCTAGTCCAGATGGACTATCCCAGGCAGCATAAATAAATAAATAAACCAATAAATAAACAAACAATACATTTTGGTAATGATTTTTTTATTGTATTAAACTTAGCTTAATTTTAAACATAGCACCGGTTATTTTTAGTATTAGTATTTTTAGTATACTAGTTTGATTTAGGAGCATTGCTTATTATTACAATTAGTAGTAGAAGTAGTAGTGGTACTGAAGTGACTTGCAGCTATACGCACGCCCACTTATACACAGACTTCAAATGCAGTGCCTGAATTTTTAACACACATAAAAGGAATGGGTAAAAACTGTAAAGTGTGGTTAGCAATCATGAATTATGTGCCAGAATATTAATGAAAACGACACCTGCTCATGAGACACTCCTGAAAAGAAGCATCTGTGCCAACTATGTTGATGAATTTAATGTACAAGTAAAACTATTAATGCCAGTGCTAACAGTAGCAAGCAGAAGGTAAGATAATGGGCATATAATGCTCTTGTTATAAAATACATCATACAGTTCAAAGAAATTAAAAACTCTCAAGTGAGTTTTGTAGTTTTTGTGCCCTTTTCTGTGCATCAGTGGTGGTATATCAATGTTTCACTGCAGTAAAGTAAAGTAAAAATAAGATCTCCGTATGACGCAACTGAACATGTTATATTGCTAATGGTATATAAGTATTAAGGTTCATCCATTGCTAAAAGAAGACTGCAACTACATAAGATTAATGTAAAATAAATTAATTTACCATAGCTCATGTAAGAACACTATATTATATAAAAAATCAGAATTCATAAATAACTGTGGCATAGCAGTTCATCACTGCACTTATTTAAAAGTCAGCATTCAGTGCTGTGATTTCAAAAACAAAGATGAGTATTTCAAGGAAGTACATTTGCATCTACTTTCAGCAAAACGCCTGTACTACAACTGTGATAAAAATGAATAAGTTGCATTTCCAGCAACATTAAGGCTTTGAAATATATCTGAATATATGGATAAATGGATAGCCTACATTACAAATGCAATAACTCTTGTGTGTGTGCTTGTGTG
The DNA here is from genome assembly GCF_019279795.1 of Protopterus annectens. Lineage (NCBI taxonomy): Eukaryota > Metazoa > Chordata > Ceratodontiformes > Protopteridae > Protopterus > Protopterus annectens. Next base: position 484,650,296 of record NC_056749.1, on the reverse strand, counting down.
AGTATGGCTAGTGAGACTCGTTTAACATCCTGTGTAGCTCCCAGACTTGTTGGCCAGATGACAATTATTAAATTTGGAGGTAAGCGCTAAATATATGGCTCTCCTCATTGACTATTAAACCAGAGGAAGAGTTGTTAAGGGCTTCCATTAAAGAACAGCAGTCTGTGTTATATGCTAAATATCCTAATAGTTTGATAGACAGTATCCTTGAAGGGCTACTTGATGGTGTGGTGGTTTTTGAAAGGAGACTTTTGCAACAGAAAAAAGATAAAATAGACAGAGACACTTAGGACTTTCAAAAGGGGCATGTATTTACATGGCCCAGAGTTGAAATGACCCATGGAGTATGGGAACGTGAGGTAATGAGTGCCTCACAGAATCAAGATGTCCATGACGTTGTTAATACTGTTACTACCCCCTCACAGGGGGAGGGGGGAAAGACCAGGACAGTATGCCATATACAGAGTTCATCTAATTCAGCTCCGATATTATCAGAGCACAATGATGCTTCTTTACATGATAGTATGGACAATGTGTTAATTGAGAGTAATGGGCTTCTACAAGTATGAGATGTACGGCCTAAAACAATGCAAACTTTGTATGCTGTACCCCCCATATTACCCTCTACCTCCATGACACCCTCCTATTCCGAGTTCCCTTTACCCATCTGCGGAGAGAAGGGGCCTATAAGGACTCGGTCCAAGAGTCGAGGGAGGCAGAAGTGCAAACTCTTGATAGAAGGACAGTCAAACCAATTTAATAAAAAAATCTAGAGTCAAGCGGGGACTCACTAGTTTGGAACCTTTCCAAATGTATTTTGAGCCAAGAAGAACTATCTGTACTAAACAAAGGACTAACATTTATTCCCTCTAGGTTTAGTGATTTAACTGAAACAATAATTGGTGTAAAGTGTTTTAGTAGAAATGTCATGCTTAAACTTGAGTTTGGTAATTCGTTAAGATAACAATGTGAGAACCTTTAAAAGACCTAGTTTATATATGCCTAACCCCCATCCATTAGTTGAAGCTTTTAATAAAATGGTGGATGATGATTTGTATAGGTTTTATGATGATAAACGGACACACAATGCAAATAGAACTATGAAATATAACTTGAGTTATAAAGTACGACTTGCTTTGAAATGTCTACAAGCTGATGATTCTATCGTGATAAGGCCTGCAGATAAGGGAGGCCCGGTAGTACTTATGGATAAATGTAATTATGTTAGAAGCATGACTATTATGTTAAGTGATGACCATTTTTATTGCCAGGTTAATTTGGATAGGATACACCTTTTACAAGGGAGAATCATGCATATGTTAGAAGATTTATTGAAAAGTGGGTCGATAAATGTGGAATTATATAGGTTCCTGAAAGTTGAATACCTTCTACTATCTACCATACAAGGTCTACCCAAAATCCATAAGGATGGACAAAATCCCCCAATGAGACCTATAGTTTCTGGGAAAGGGTGGGTTACTGAGCCCTTTTCCCTGTATGTGAAAAAATAGTTATGGCCCATCCTGGACAATAATAATTTTATTTTGAAGGATACTAAGCAATTTCTGATTGATTTATTTCATTATAGTAGCTCCATGACACTGGACCTTGAGTTATGCTTTGTTACGTTGGCTGTACAGTCCCTTTTCACTATTATACCTAATGCCTTAGGAGTTCAGTGTGTACAAAGATATCTACATAGACACAGTGAATATGGGGAAACACAGATAGACTTAATATGCTTGTTTTTAGAAACGATATTGGAGAACGATGTTTTTACCTTTGAAGATCATGTCTACTTACAACGGGATGGCATAGCTATGGGTACTTCTTGTGCCAATAGCTACGCCAACATGTTTATGGCATTATGGGAGGAAGCAACATTGTTTAAGATGAATTTATATTTAAGTCATGTTAAATTCTATCGCTGTTTTGTCAATGATCGCTTCCTGGTATGGGTAGGTACATCCAGGGACTTGGAAAGATTTCTGATGCAATTAAATGAGATGTATGATTATTTGAAATTTACCATGAACTTCTCCCAAACTAGGATTGAGTACTTGGATGTATTTGTGAAAGATTGAGTAATGGTTTAATCAATACAGGGGTGTACAGGAAACATTGCTACAGGAATACCCTTCTACATAGAGGTAGCATGCACCCTCAATACATCTTCAAAAATGTTGTTAGGGGACAAGGGATGATGGCCTCGAGGTTGACCTTGTCGGATGAGGGGTTCAATCAGGAGTTGATTAAACTGAAAGGTAGGATGGTTGATACGGGCTATGGCCCCATTGAGATAGACAGGAACCTCAAAGGGATTGGTGACCTCAGGCAGGATTGAGCTAGACCCTATTATTCTTCTACTATTGATACTATGGATTATTCAATGGGAGCACCCTCCTCCAGTGGTATGAAGGTTCTGATGTTTTTCAACATGGATACCAAGCCTATTACGGATATCATTAGGAAAAATTGGCGAGTTCTGACCACTGACCCAGTTGTTAAGACAGTGGTAGGGGAGAATCCTACTTTTTTGTTTAAGAACAAACGTAACCTGAAGAGGCTGCTATGTCATCCTAGAGATAGTGGTAGACATACTGAAGGTATGAGTGGTACCCATCCATGTAGAAATTGTAACTTTTGTGGCTATCTGGACATGGCACAGGTCTTTATACATTATAATACAGGCCAACACTTTAATTTTGAGTTTAGTGTGGACTGTAGAACATCACATGTAGTCTACCTTGCTAAGTGTTTGACCTGTAGGCCATTTTACGTTGGAAAAACAGATAGGCTACTTAGAGACAGAGTCAGGGAGCATATTTATAACATCAGAGTTAGATCACAAACCAATGTTCTAGCTAAACATATTATGGCACAGGGGGGGTGACCATACATTTAGATTTATGGTAATAGATTTGGTTAGACCTACTGTACAGGAAGGTGACATTCAGAATCTAACAGAGAGTAAGGAGGTGAAATGGATATTGAGTCTTAGGGCAGATAGAAGCAGGGGTTTAAATGAAAGAGCCTCTAGTAAGCCCACATTAAAATCCAGAAAACTTTTGGTTAGGTAATTATGTTTTTTGAGATTTATATATTTATTTATGTGTATACATATATATTTTTATAGTGTTCCATTTATATGGTTTATATAGATGGTTTTAGTTTGATTGTGCTGTTATGTGTTTGATTTGGTCATACGTTATTAATTCTGTTGATTCCACTTTAAGCTAATGTATTTGTATTTTAGCTAAGCTGATTGGTAGATGCATAATATTTAAATGAGTTTTGACCACTGTTCATTTGATGGCCTGAAGAAGCTTTTATGTGAAAGTGTTTACCAGTTTTAAAATAAAACAATATTCGTTACTTTATGGTTGACTCTCTTTATGTACTGCATGGTTCGTGGACTGCTTCATTATTAATTGCTGACAGAATAGAATGTACTCTAAGTGAAAATGGTTAGTGCGATTCAATTACTGCAGTATATTTGTGAGTGAGCCAGAAGAGTGTGCACTCTTACTGTATGCACTCCATCCGCATAAGCTCAGCTTTTAAGATGGTGGATGTGTTCTGCCTTTGGATGAAATGTTGACTTGCATCCACTCACCCAGTTTTAGAAACATGTATAACCAGAAGCAGAACTCAGTGTACATGGACAAGCATACACACACACACACACACACACACACACACACACACACACACACACACACACATTATTGTACTATCAGATGCCTAATATCATAATGCCATTATGTTGAACTGCTGGTGCTAATGACTACATGTAATATCAAACCATGTGCCAGTCTAGCAGTGTTGTTGGCGTAGATTATTTGCATTAGTAATTGTACTTGTGAAACTGCATGGTTCATTGTTTTCATATTTAGAAATGCTATTGAATAGTTTTAACATTCACTGATGCTTCACAAAACTTTTTGCTGGGGTCTAGTATCAGTGGTCCTGAATAGCTAATTGTAAACAGAGGCAAATACAAGTAATGTGGTGGGATAAAGTCTTCTCCAGGTGTTAGCACAGTAACTTTGTATTAAATTATCAGCCTGGGAAAGCACTGTCTTACCAAAGGAAAGTGCAATGCACAATTTGTATCTCAGCATGTCAGTAGGAATGGCAGGTGATTAATGCTGGACAGTGTTGTTCTGGAGGTAGTAGCAGGGGTTATATGTTAATAATCAGTCAGCAGTCCAAACCAGCATTTCATATAGATGGATATCTATACAGCTTAAAAAATGAAAACAACACAAGAAGCTATGGGGCATGTATGTTCAAGATGCCACTAAACGGTGGCAATAGAGTTGTTACTCAGCTATATTCTAATGATGAAAAGTTAATTAAGCATACGGGTCATTTTCATATGCCGAATGCAGACAGCATGTATTGGTGTGATGCCAGGTCTTAGGCGGCATGTTGTTCTTACCAAGGAAATGCCTTTGACCACTGCAGAAGAAATAATGGCAAATACTTCTTCTGTGTCTGCATGTGAGAGTTGTCACACATGGCTCTCTTGCAGTGTGTTTCCAGATGTAGAAAAAAGAAAGGTAACATTTCATTTGTGCATGTCTCGTGTACAAGATTTGAATGTTGTTGATTGCCATCTGGAGGACAATATTTTCATTTGAAGGAGGTTGTTAAGATGTCCACAAGGCTATTTTATTTATTTATTTAACATTTGTTAACCAGGAAAGTCCGACTTAGAATGAGTCAATTTTCAGCAGAGGCCCAGGGAGAAATGTTCCAGACACCTCTTTGTGATGTGGGAGGAAACTGGATCACCTGAAGGAAACCCACATGAATGCAGAGAGGACGTGCAGACTCTGCACAGAAGGCACCCCAGCCAAGAATCAAACTGGAGTACCTCTTGCTGTGAGGAAGCAACGTTAACCACTGCACTACTACGCCATCCAATCTATTGTTGTAGTAAGTACAGCTAAATGTAATTTAAGAGAGCTAGTCACTAGTTCTTTATTGATACCTGATGGCACATATTTTAGTAGGGTGAAGTGCTGCCATTTGCTCTGTTCCTTACATGCATTCCTGAATTACTGTGGTACAAGTGAGTATGCTTTGTGAAATCTTCCAGGATTGTGACACGGATATGTGCCTACACTAGCATAGGTAGTGTGGGGTGAAGGGAGCAGCCACCCTGGGCGTAAAGTGTCATGCAGCATGATCAGGTGATCCCGATCACTCTTTAGAGCATACCAACACTTATAAATAAATGCCAGCATTGCATTTGTAGTCTAAATTGAAGTGATGCGACACTCTGTGTGCCTTAAAAAACTGTAGTGGTTGCTATATATGGAGACAGTTCACTGTGATGAGTGGTCATATGCTCAATAAAGTAAACTGTGGTGTTTTTCTCAAAATGCTTGTTTTGACTAAAAAGGCTGGCTAAGTGGGTCAATGTTAGGAGTGGGAGTATGTGTGTGTATTTGTGGGTTATGGTTAGAAAAAGGACTAGGTAAGGGGATAGTTTTAGTGCTGTGTATCAACTTGCATGTGGGTAGTGTGTCCAAGTGTCTTATGTCATGATAGCTTTAGGAGAAAGGATTTTTCCTGAAGCTAAGGTACAGGGATGGGGTTGGGGTTAGGGTTAGGGATAGGGTTACAGTTAGCACACATGAGCAAGCTGGTATGGGCGGTGGGGGAATCTGCATTTTCCCATCCAAAAAAGAAAAAAACACTTCACTAACAGTAACAATATTCAGACAAATTATATCTAAATGTACAAATGTTAATCTCTTGTTTTTTTTTTTTAGTTTTTGTATGCTTTTACTTAAACTGAGATTGGTTGTTTTTCTTTTGTGTTTCATTTTGTGAGAGCTTTTTTTTGTTTGTTTTCAGTATTGTTAGTTTAGGGATTTTGCTTGTCAAGAACAGTAGGTGTTAGTATTCATTTTATTTTGAGATTATCCCATTTGATATTTTATGCATCTGAATTAATGATTATACATGGATTATACATGCATAATTTCTAAAGTGTATTTGGTTTCTAGATTTCCCCATGACAGTATCACAGCTTTTGCTTGTTAACACAGGGGTATATGAGAGGTATGGAAGCCCCCCCCAACACACACATACACACACACACACACACACACACACACACACACACACACACACACATATTATTGTACTATCAGATGCCTAATATCATAATGCCATCCTGTTGAACTGCTGGTGCTGATGACTACATGTAATATCAAACCATGTGCCAGTCTAGCAGTGTTGTTGGCGTAGATTATTTGCATTAGTAATTGTACTTGTGAAACTGCATGGTTCATTGTTTTCATATTTAGAAATGCTATTGGATAGTTTTAACATTCACTGATGCTTCACAAAACTGTTTGCTGGGGTCTAGTATCAGTGGTCCTGAATAGCTAATTGTAAACAGAGGAAAATACAAGTAATGTGGTGGGATAAAGTCTTCTCCAGGTGTTAGCGCAGTAACTTTGTATTAAATTAGCAGTCTGGGAAAGCACTGTCTTACTAAAGGAAAGTGCAATGCAGAATTTCTATCTCAGCATGTCAGTAGAAATAATAGGTGATTAATGCTGGACAGTGTTGTTCTGGAGGGAGTAGCAGGGGTTATATGTTAATAATCAGTCAGCAGTCTAAACCAGCATTTCATATAGATGGATATCTATACAGCTTCAAAAATGAAAGCAACACAAGAAGCTATGGGGCATGTATGTTCAAGATGCCACTAAACAGTGGTAATAGAGTTGTTATTGAGCTATATTCTAATGATGAAAAGTTAATTAAGCATACGGGTCATTTTCATATGCCGAATGCAGACAGCATGTATTGGTGTGATGCCAGGTCTTAGGCGGCATGTTGTTCTTACCAAGGAAATGCCTTTGACCACTGCAGAAGAAATAATGGCAAATACTTCTTCTGTGTCTGCATGTGAGAGTTGTCACACATGGCTCTCTTGCAGTGTTTCCAGATGTAGAAAAAAGAAAGGTAACATTTCATTTGTGCATGTCTCGTGTACAAGATTTGAATGTTGTTGACTGCCATCTGGAGGACTATATTTTTATGTGAAGGAGGTTGTTAAGATGTCCACAAGGCTATTTTATTTATTTATTTAACATTTGTTAACCAGGAAAGTCCGACTTAGAATGAGTCAATTTTCAGCAGAGGCCCAGGGAGAAATGTTCCAGACACGTCTTTCTGATGTGGGAGGAAACTGGCTTACCTGGAGGAAACCCACACGAATGCAAAGAGGACATGCAGACTCCGCACAGAAGGCACCCCAGCCAAGAATCAAACTGGAGTACCTCTTGCTGTGAGGCAACAACGCTAACCACTGCACTACTGCGCCATCCAATCTATTGTTGTAGTAAGTACAGCTAAATGTAATTTAAGAGAGCTAGTCACTAGTACTTTATTGATACCTGATGGCACATATTTTAGTAGGGTGAAGTGTTGCCATTTGCTCTGTTCCTTACATGCATTCCTGAATTACTGTGGTACCAGTGAGTATGTTTTGTGAAATCTTCCAGGATTGTGACATGGATATGTGCCTACACTAGCATAGCTAGTGTGGGGTGAAGGGAGCAGCCACCCTGAGCGTAAAGTATCATGCAACATGATCAGGTGATCCCGATCACTCTTTAGAGCATACCAACACTTATAAATAAATGCCAGCATTGTATTTGTAGTCTAAATTGAAGTGCTGCAACACTCTGTGTATCTTACAAAACTGTAGCGGTTGCTATATATGGAGACAGTTCACTTTGATGAGTGGTCATATGCTCAATAAAGTAAACTGTGGTGTTTTTCTCAAAATGCTTGTTTTGACTAAAAAGGCTAAGTGGGTCAATGTTAGGAGTGGGAGTATGTGTGTGTATTTGTGGGTTATGGTTAGAAAAATGACTAGGTAAGGGGATAGTTTTAGTGCTGTGTATCAACTTGCATGTGGGTAGGGTGTCCAAGTGTCTTATGTCATGATAGCTTTAGGAGAAAGTATTTTTCCTGAAGCTAAGGTACAGGGATGGGGTTAGGGTTAGGGATAGGGTTACAGTTAGCACACATGAGCAAGCTGGTATGGGCGGTGGGAGGAATCTGCATTTTCCCATCCAAAAAAAAAAAACACTTCACTAACAGTAACAATATTCAGACAAATTATATCTAAATGACCAAATGTTAATCTCTTGTTTTTTTTTTTTTTTTTTGTATGCTTTTACTTAAACTGAGATTGGTTGTTTTTCTTTTGTGTTTCATTTTGTGAGAGCTTTTTTTTGTTTGTTTTCAGTATTGTGAGTTTAGGGATTTTGCTTGTCAAGAACAGTAGGTGTTAGTATTCTTTTTATTTTGAAATTATCCCATTTGATATTTTATGCATCGGAATTAATGATTATACATGGATTATACATGCATAATTTCTAAAGTGTATTTGGTTTCTAGATTTCCCCATGACAGTATCACAGCTTTTGCTTGTTAACACAGGGGTATATGAGAGGTATAAAACCAAAGAACAAAAATGAAACTTGTAAAAAATGTCCACGGAGGCAAGGGCTCACCCAAAAGATGCTTTATTGCAACAAAAAATTCACAACCTTCACCACAGCTGACCTAGGTTTCGTCTGTATGACTTCATCAGAGTGTGGTGAAAAAGGCAGCCTGGTGTACTGAAAATAGTGTTAAGGTAAACCCAAAGAAGGGTAGCACAGTAGCATTTGGCAAAAAAGCTGTCCCCACATTCTATATATTAACTGCAAACAGATACAGTTATAAGAAACCTGAGTACTTATGTTGCCAACTCTCTCTCATTCTATCTTTAAGTTTCTCTCATAGCCAGGAAATCCTTCTATGTGTCCCAGTTAATTTCCAAGGGAATATCTTAAAAATCCAAAGAAGTCATCCCACCGCTGTACTCTTCCTTTATTGGACTCGTCATCAAACCTGATGCTATCTTTGGTATGCACAAATCCAAGCACATTGCTCAACTGGAAAAGGGCCCATTGATTTTTAACCACAAAAAAAGTAAAGGCCTTAAGACCTTCAGCTATCCTGATAGGTTAGCAGAACTCTCCTTATACTAGCACCAATAAACGAAAAAACAAACTTGGAAAATCCACAAAAGCACCAGACTCCAAATGCAGCAGTGCTCCCAAAGCTTTTATTCCAACCTAAAATGCTACGTAGACTGTATAAAAAGTACTGATAACTACTTCACTTTGTAGTTTCACATGAACGAAACAAAACTCTAAAAACAGATTTATGTTAAGCGCTTTTCGTCCGGATCCTATCCAGACTTCTTCAGACAAATATATATATGAGAGGTATAACACAGGGGCATATGAGAGGTATGGAAGCCCCCCCAACACACACACACACACACACACACACACACACACACACACACACACACACACACACACACACACTCACCTCTACTCCACCTATCTCCTAATTAATCCCTTACTGCAGCCAGCCAGACACATACTCACACACACTCACCTAAAACCACTCATACTTCTACAAACCTACAAACACCTTGTACATATATACACACACTCTCAGCCCCACCACTACCTCTCCACTAAACTCCCCAACACTTATCTGCTACATGGTCTCTCCCACTCTAAGTAATGGAGGAATGCAGCCTTTTGGCTGCGTTAATTTACTTAGTCACTCGATTGCATTAAACTCCATATTACAGATATTTCTGATGGACAGCATTTGACAAATTCTCATATGCCACTATCCCAGAATGTCACATTAGCACTGTGGCAGGGCATAGACACAGCCCACCACAGTGAATCTACAGACCACATAAGAGTCACTGCAGTGGGGCTGTTTAGGAATTAAAAAGGGCTACCCAATGGAAAAACTGTTGTGTTAGGTGTTACCTGGAGAAGTACCCTATGGAGAACAGAGTGGAACTCATACTTGTGTGTATACTGAAGTGCTGTCAAAGACTGAACGTTTACATTTTGCCATTGTAAATGAACTGCCTTTTTTAACTGAGTCAAGTTGCCTTTCTACAAAAATATATATTTTTTGAGGGGGGGGGGTGAATCTATGACAGCCTTTTAGACCTTGGAAATATTTCTTACTTCCCCATTATATAAAAATTATTCATTCATTTTCAGAGGCTAATTCTGGAATAAGGCACATCCTTTCTGGAAATACAAAGTCGCTTTTAGTTAAAATCTACAGTGGTAGTGTATCTTCAGGTTCTGCATCACTGATTGGAAAAAAAGAGAAAAACATTTGTCCAACAACGCCATCTTGTGCCCTTTTTTGCTTTTTGATAGAGAAACACTTTACTTGACCACATAGAAATGGGAATTCCAGTTTTTTGCTGCTGTTTCAAGTTGACTGCCTAAAGAAATAATAAGAATTAAAGTTAGAGTAGATAAATACTGCCATCTGCTGTAACACTCAGAAATTGAACTCAATCATATTGATAGCATACCTTTCAGAGTTGGACCACAGTAACACAGATAAGCGTATCTGTTCAGTAGACAACATCTGAGAGGTATGAGAAAAAGAACAAGGGAAAAATGTTTCTGATTACAGAACTCAAAAGACAAATAGCTAACACCTTTATATGTATATCCTTCTGTAAACACAAATTAAGTCAGAAGCAGTATTTAAAACAAAATCCTCAGAGGCTAAACTGTATATATGATTGAAAAATATTTGGAATACTACTTGTACGGGGTTGTTTTAGGAATTACAATATGCACAGATGTCCATTTTCTAGTTGTCTGGTTTTATTCCCTGGATCAGCATGTGTCCTTACTTGTGCGTCCTCATTTCTATAACCAGAAAAATGTAAGAATTAACTTGCCTCCCAGTGATGGAATGCTCTACCTGCTGTAATCTAGTCAACACTCAGCATCAAGACTCTGGTAGGAACCACATTTCTTTAAGGGCTTTGACATCCTAGATGCTGGATTTTTACCATATATTTAAAATTTGAAACTGTGGGACTAGGGTTGCAAAGGTGGTCACAAGTACCAAGTGGTATATCCTGGAGGATGTCAACATATCCAAAAAACTTTAAATCTATTCACTAATAAAACATCACAGACAGCATTTGGACTGTAAATGTGACACTCAGAATGTTTTAATAAGCCTGTGAATAAAGGCAAAAACCAACAACAACTTTTCCCAACACACACACACACACACACACACACACACACACACACACACACACACACACACTCATGCAAGCACACGAGCTCGCACTCACACACACACACACACACACACACACACACACACACACACACACACACACACACACACACACACACACCACCTCTTCTACTTCAATTTCCCTATAATATCCCCTGACTCTACCACCAAACTTCTAGGTGTCAACAATAGATCATAATCTTAACTTCGATTCTCATATTAACTTAACCATCAAGTCAGTCAATAGAAAACTTGGATCTCTATATAGGCTTAAGCCCTTTCTCACTGCTTCAGCTAGAACTGTAGAACTATCGCACAAACGCACCTGCTCTCTACCCTTTTCTATGCCTCATCAATTTTTACCAACTTATCTAAATCTAATATCAATAAACTGGCAACTTCATACAACAACATTGCCAGATTTGCCACAGGAGCTCCTTTTCGCACCCACCATTGCATAAATTTTAAACAACTTGGTTGGCTGGAATTACAAAATCAACTGTTGCTACAGCAACGTAGCATCACCCACAAAATTTTCTATCACCCCATAAATACTATTATACTCTGCACTCTTATTAGCCCTTATAAAAACCTCTCTTCCTTGCGTTCAGCCACCAAGCTCCTAGTGGCCTCCCATAAATCCCACAACAAAGCTGGGGACTGTTTGTTCTCCAACTCTATTGGTCCTAATTGGAACAAGCTTCCAAGCGAACTTACAGCACTGGCCTCCACACCCATTTTCAAGAAGCATCAAAAAACCTTCCTTAATTCCCAATGGCTCTGCCCTTGTACTAACCTTGCCTGACACTTTTATTGCCTCCTGTCTCACACCTGTTCTTTTGACTATAACTCCTACTATTTCTACTGTTCTACAGTGACAAAAAATAAAAAAAATTCTAAAATAATTAGTGCTAGTGCCCCTTATGTAATTGACTTAAATTCTGTCTTGTGTATATCAATGCTACACATGTTTCTCTCTCATTTTAGCAATACCTTTGTATAGGAATTTTCCCCTGATGTATTTTTGTTGGCTGTTATACTAGCATTGTTTTTTACTACTCTTTTTTTTTTTTTTTTTACTAATTTTACTATTCCGTTAGTGGAGCTTTTCACCGCCGGCCTCTACTGAAAATGGACATGCATCCAGCTAGACTAGCCCGGTCAACAAATGTAAAATAAATAATAAATAAATAAATTTATTTTACTGCCTTTTGCTTTAATGGGTGGCACAGTAATACAGCAGTTTTGTTGCTGTTTCACGGCACTTGGTTCTCCAGTTTGGTTCTCAGCTGGGTTGTCTCCTGTAAACAGTCTACATCTAGGTGGCCTAGTTCTCTCAGATTGCAAAAACATGCTTATAGGAAAACTGTTGATTCTCCAAACTATCTGTAGGTGTGTGGCATACCTCTCAACCTCTTAGAGCAAGATATCTGGGCAAAGCCATAAATAAAACTAGGACAAAGGCCCAAAATATGGACAAGTTTTAAACATTGCTCTTAAAAACTTAGAAAGTTGATAGAATAACAGGTTTTGCATTAGCATGAATTTTCTGAAGGGTATGAAGTCTGAAACTCAAACCTTTGTCATTACTGTCTAGCTTCAGTCTTTATTGATTTGCCACTAAATTGCCAGAAAAAAATACAATTTTATGAAAAATGGACTAAAAATATAAGGCAGAAATCTGGACAGTCTGTGAAAATCTGTACAGTTGAGAGATATAGGTATGGAATGTGTCTTTCCTGTGATGGACTGGCATCCCATCCAGATTAGCTCTTTTCTTTGTACTTGCTGTCTGTGAAAATGTGATATAACTCCCCTGTGACCCTGAACATGATGAAGTAGGATCAGAAAAGAAAAGTTTTATAGTTATGTCTGTCACATATCAGTCTGCTATAGCATTCTACGTTTGCCACACTGTTACTAATCAGGTTTAAACAACGTTCCACAATTATTTTGATCTGCCAGCCAGAACTTCTCTATCCTATCCAGTCTTTCATCAGAACTTTTATATTCCAGACCCACCCATACAAAATGATATGCATTTGTTTCATATTTCCCTTACTTTCCCTTCTCTAAGTTGTACATATCTAGCATAATCTCCATACTCCAGTTTTCCCATCCCTAATCAGACTTTTCTGCATCCCCTCCTAACTTCAGTAGTTTTTTTTTCAGGTGAGGCCTCAGGAATTGCACAAAGCATGCCACACAAGACCCAAACAAATAGTTATGGAGTGTGAAAAAAATTGTCACCAGACTACACCTTATATCAATTGTTAGGACAGTGACATCATTTCCACACTTTCCAGATTGTTTCAGTGATGATTCAATCCCAAATCTTTTTCATGGATACAGCCTCCATTTCCATCACACATTCAGCTTATTCAGCAATCTGCACACCCCTCCACGCATTCACACACACGCACACACACGCACACACGCACACGCACACATGCACACGCACACACACATGCACATGCACACGCACGCACACGCACACGCACACACACACACTCCTTACTTCTGTCATCCACTACCTTCCCTTCTTTCCTGACATCTACAAATAATTGAAAATTATTGGCACTTATAATAACTGATTTGTAAGAATACCTGATGCTGCAGGCTTTAGAACCACCCTGAGATAACACTTTTATAGTTTGCCAAATACCCCATCTTTCCAATAACGCCCCACACAGCCATCTCTCTCCAGTTCAGACATCAATCACAAAGGAGGAGAGAAAGAAAGAAGAAAAAAAACAGAGGGGAGGAGAAAGCAGCAGAGAAAAGATAACAGACAAGACGTGAAGGGTGAGTATGCAACAAAAGAAGGACTTTCTACTTAAATATCTGTTGTTATGGAAACTATACATACCTTTGACATCAGATAATAATGTATACATTTTCATAAACCTTTAAGACAGAGTCTCTAGTTAATTCCCCTTGGTGGCCACTCGCATGGAAACATACCCCCTGATGACAGTATCCCCAGAGGAGCTGGATCTGGAGACAATGTCCATCTTATGATGTTTTGTGAATATGTTCAGGGAAAACCAAGTCATACAGAAGAAGGCTACAAAAGAGGCCACTCTAGTAGTATGAGCTTTAGGAGTTGCAGTTGAACCCTTCAGTTCTTTTCGTAGCATACTGCAGTGCTGCTGGCTAACTTTCTGGAACAGGCTGCATTTGGTAACTTTCTTGCTCAGTAATAATATGGAAAAGCACACAGAAAGTTGATCATCCTTTTTTATTGTTCTCTTCACATAAAATCTAAGCTGACCGTGGGCATCCATACAGAAAAGATATTCTGTATGAACTGAATATTCTGAGAAGAAAGTATGCAAAACTGATGGATAGATTTAAATTAGTTTCTGTGGCAATCCTTGGTATAAAGGATAAGTTAGTCTTAAGTGGCAGCCTTTTCTTGTCAAAAATCTGATAATGTTATGTCTGTAATTCTGAGGTAACAGCTACAAGAAAGAGAATCTTTTAAGACAGTAATTTCAAGTCATATAAGGCTAAAAGTTTGAAAGGTAGAACAGTTAGCTTTGAGCATTCCATAAATATCCCAAGGTGGAACTGTGACTCTGAGTAGTGTCTAAGCTGATATGTAACATCCAAGGAGACTTGCAGACTTTTAGGAGTACAAGGCAAGTCAGATATTGACAACAATAAAAGTTATTAGAGATGGTGATCAGAATAACAAGCCAGAGTAAAAGGTCTCCAAAAGACAATGAGCCAGTGGAATATGAGCAGAAAAAGGGTCTTATCACCTATTGAGTGCTGAGATGGAAAAATTGTTTCACTTTCCTTGGTAGGTTTTCTAAACAGAGGTCCACTGGGCAAAGGCAGTGATAAAGACAGCTCTACTACAAAAACATGAGCAATTGTTTCTCACTGGCATTGATTCTAAGTGAGCCTTGCAGGAAGGGTGAAACAGCAGTGCCTTGGAAGACCAGAGGCTTAAAGTTTTTTTAAAGCTTTGCAGAGGATACAGTGCTGAAGAAAAGGAAACCAATTCTCCAAGTCAAAATAGAGTAAACAGAATCATTATGACCTTGTATAGTCTGGCTTTATGAATGGATTTTATCATCAGAGGAAATGGAGAAAAGTGTTAAGAAGGACGTTTGGCATTGCATTGCTAAGACACGTCTCACCTCATTTCCTGAAGGTAATATTAACAAAAACAAGTTAGAACACTTACTGCTGACTGGAGAAGCAAAGTTGTTACACACCTAAAGCCCCCAAAGGCGAAGAATCTTCTCAGCTACTATTTGAATGAGCTACTACTTATGTGACATAAAGACATTGACTTAGTCCAGTTGCTAGAGAATTTGCCAACATGGAGTGATAAAACTGGATAGCCACCTTTCACAATGTCATGACCTTGTGATAAAGTCAGTAACAGTGGGTTCCCTCTTGCTTGTTGGTGAGCCAAGCTACAGCCATGTTGTCCAACTGAATAGATAAGACTCCCTTAGGGATAATGTATTAAAATATAAGAGGAGACAGAAGTACTATTCTCATCTCCAGGATACTGATATGCATAGGTGGCTCCTTGGACATGCAGATCACCTCAACTGCCTGCCCACAGAAATGCCCCTCCATCCACAGGGCAGATGCATCCATTGTCACAGCTGCTTGAGGAGACTGTGTATTTCTCATTAGTGGATTTGCTCAAATCAACCCCTAAGCCAGATAACAGTAATACAAACTGGTGGTCCAAAGGGGATGAAAGAGAGTCAAAATGCTGGGCCCACTGCATTCAAAAAGTCCAGTGAACGATTGTTATTTGAAACCTGGTATGAGTGATGATGAGAATCAAACCTGCCATCATACCCCAGGTTCTCATCAATATTTTGACCAGCACTGTCTAGGTGGACTTTGTGACAGAGATCATTAGCTTTAGATACTGGAGCCTGTCTTCTGAGCCAAGCAAACCAGTACTTCCAAGAAACAGCTGATGGATATTAGCACTCACAAAAGGAGAAGCTGAGAATTCACATGATTTGCTGTGACTCCTTCTAAGGAAAGAGCACAGTAAACAGAAGCCACCTATGTTGAAGGACAGCATCCTGTATTGAAGCAGCAAGGAGCCAGTTATTTGGGTAAGGAAAATATTTTGTATCTCTGCAGCCTGATACTAGCAGAGGCATGCAATTGTTACATTTATGGGCACAGCGGTGAGTCCATCCAGAAGTGTCCAAAGCTGGTAGTGACTATCCCATACCTGGAAGCACAGAAACCTCTTTGATTCCTTGATAGTATTTGTGCAGAAATAGGTATCTTAAATTTCCAAAGAGAACATCCAACCATCTTTGGATAGGCGTGGAAGGATAGACTTCATCATATAAAGGAGGCCTAATTTTGGAGTTTTTTAATGTCTTGTATGAAATGGACATCAAATTTAAAATTATCATTTATTATAACTCCTAGACATTTTGTATGGGGGGGGGTGACTTTTACAATAGCTTTGCCTTGGGAGGAGATAGTGAAAGCAGTTTTTTAACTTGAGGTAGGCTTGGAAGTGAATAAAAGTAGAGGAGATTTTTTTAATATTTTATTAAGTAACAGCTGAGATTGTTGTAATTATGTCTCCACTAAAGAGAAAGATTCCTGGGTAACTGATTCTAAGTGTGGTAGTTTGGGGCAGATAAATTAGGGATGAACTGTATGTGAAATGAATTAGGGTTGCATTTTTGTAGCTTGCAACCATATTTTTCCAATTAAAACATTGGCTTCTATTGTTAAGGTAGCTGTTGAACCAAAAATGGTGGATGTAGAAAAGCTTAGTTTTGTCAATCTGCACAGGAGTTTAGAACAGGAGATAGTGTCAAATGCTTTAGACAGGTCCAGGAAGACTGCAGAGAGCAGTTTTCCTTCATTCTGTTGTTATGTATGGTGTTGAGAAATGCCAGTAATACTTTCTCTGCACTGTGGCCTGGATGAAAGCTCTGCTTAGTTGGAGAAAGTTGATTATTATTTTGAAGATATTCCAGTAATTGTAAGTTAATGCACTTTTCAAGGACCTTCAGTAGTGTGGAAAGTATGCCAGCTGGCTATAGTATAATAATTCAGTAGATTTGCCTCCTTTAGTAAAGGCAGCATAAAGGTGTTTTTCCATATGAGTGGGATGTAAGATTTCTAAATGGATCTGTTTATTAGTACAGATACTGAATACGCCACTGGATTAGCAGCTATTTTAATTTACCCTGCAGGGAGACTGTCAGCTGATAACATTTCTGGTTCTAGTTTGTGAAGAAGTTTCTTGATACATGAGGTGGGGACACATTTGAAAAATAACCTAAGGGTGCTGGCAGCTGACTGGAAGAGAGAAAATGGGGAGTGCAGAGAGACATTTTGGTCAAGTGAGGTGACTGCACGTGTAAAGTGTGTATTCATTTTGCAGGTCATATCTCTCAACTGTACAGATTTTCACAGAATGTCCAGATTTTTGGCTCATATTTTTGGCCTGTTCCACTTTTCTTCCTGGCAAATCACTGGGATGATCTCAGGACTGAAGTCACTAAATAATGACATACATTTAAGTTTCAGACTTCAAATCCTTCAGAAAATGTATATTAAAACAAATCCTGTTACTCTAGCAACTTTCTAAGTTTATAAGATTAATATTTAAAATATGTCCCTGTTTGTACCCCCATTTTGTTAAGATTTGTCCAGATATTTTACATTAAGAGGTTGAGAGGTATGCAGGCGGTATCTGTGTCTGTCTGGAATGATAGAGGAGTTGGTTATATAGTTTTGCCTGGATGAAGGAGGTTGTTAATTGCTGAACACAATGTACAGGATTGTTTGGATGAGATTACTATAAGTTTATGTAGTCATTTTTCTTGTTTGATAGTATTACGAGTTAGTTTAGTTATATAATTTATTGTACTGATCGTACTTTGCGCTATGTTTGAATGCTATACTTGTCATGCTTTCAATCTGCTTCACTGTTTGTTTTGTGTGGAGTGTAAGCCATATGGCAGGGATTAGTTTAACTCTCTTCTGGCTGAATTTAACAACATTTATAGCTAAAAGTTAAGTGAACCAGACACAAACTATATATTGTGCATAGTTATAGTTCTTTTTTCTTTTTTTATTTATATGTTGTTTAACTACTTTAGTATCTAGAGAAAAATTAAAATGAATTGCTTGAAAATTGACTACAATTAAATGTGTTATTTTAGTTTGAATTTTTCAGTATGCTTATTTGATAAACAGCAGATCTTATGTTTGTGAATTGATCCTCAACCAATAAAAATATTTTATGCAAAGTATTTTAGTTCATTCTAATTGCCAAATGTTAATTTAGCTATGAAACTTTCTTTGCTAAAAATTAGAGTCCTTATTTAAATGTCAGTGGTGAAAAACAGGGACAATAGCGCATGTGCCAGGAAGTCCAATGCCACGATTGCCATTGGCACTTGGAAGGGTGTCAAGGGGAGTTTGGCCAATAAGCATTAGGAAACACAACATTAGAATGGTTAATGCCAGAAAAAAATGACACGTGGAACATAGGAGGCAAACACTAGAAAAGCAAGTCTCAGAACTACTAATGGCTTACTCATGTTTAACAGAAAACAATACATACAATTAACATTTTGTTGATTTTTTTTACATTGAACAAAATGTTACAAACTGAAAAAAAACGTAACATTTAGGAAAGCATTTTTCTGGGGGCAATCTCCTTGTAGCTCCTATGTGAGGAACTTAGCCACCCACCCCACTTCTTACGTAAATATACCAACACCATAGTTACACAAAAGTCTGGAAAAGTAAAATCTAAAATTAACAGTATACCATTCTTACACAAACAGCACTCTCACTGTGCCTATCTAAAAACTAAAAGCATTTAACTAACCAGATATATTCAGTGAACAGTGACAAGAAAAGACCCTCACTAAAACACATTTTAACTGAGTGTAGGGAAATACCAGTAAAAAGGGCTGCCAGTACCAGTAAAAAGAGAAGCACCAGTAGTGAACAAGACAGATATTCCTGGTGT
The DNA here is from genome assembly GCF_019279795.1 of Protopterus annectens. Taxonomy (NCBI): domain Eukaryota; kingdom Metazoa; phylum Chordata; order Ceratodontiformes; family Protopteridae; genus Protopterus; species Protopterus annectens. The sequence continues at coordinate 484,631,104 of NC_056749.1, read as the reverse complement.
TCTGAAACCATGGGCACAGGAGTCAGAACTCTGGACTACATGGCATCAAATATCCTCAATATAATGGTCAAATGATTGCAGTCTAACTTTGAAATGACCAAACACTGACACAATGGAAGATGAATAACAAGCTTTAGAGAAGACAGAATGGGAGCACTAGTCCTCAGAGAAGAAGAGCAGCAGATTCTACTGCAATGAATGCTGGGAGTTTCACTGACTTCCCCAAAATGTTGCTCACATCTTTAACTATTAGTTTTAAGCAATCTTGCCCTAATGAAGTGAGATTTTCTGCTACTGCAACCTGTAAGTCTAATGATTCACCTTCTGTCAACTTTGAAGATTCTTCAGTTTTTCCTAAGAAAGAATTATGCTTTTTATTTGTTTAAAAGATAATTTACCCTTTGGGGAATCAGGAGAAGAAGCCAAGTGCAAGTGTCCACAGTAGGAAGTTTCTTCGATAGAGACTAGTTCTCTGTAACTTTTCTGCATCTTCACCCAATGATATAATTAAATATTGGCAGAATTATACAATAACAAGTAACATTCTTAGTGCCCAGACATTATTACTACCTAATATGCCCATAAGCAGTTGGAAATCCCCTGCCACAGACGCATACTAGGAAAAGTAGGGAGCACATTGTGACAAGAGGAGTGGTTGTTCTAGATCCAGCACAGAAGGGAAATAAAGAGCAATTTCTCTCACAAAAGGAACTGCTTCTGAAATTATTGTAACAAAGAATGATAAATAAATAGCTTACAGGGAAAATCAATGCCTTTTCTATGATCAAAGCACTCAAATTTGAAACATTTGACAGCAACCTTGAGCCTTTTCTTCACCAGCCGAAGGTTTTGTACAGCAAGAAAGAAATGGAAGGAGACACTGCTGTGCTTTGCCAGATGGGAAAGAGTGGGGTGCCTTTTGCTTGGGAAAGTTTTATCTCTCAGGCAGTTACCTAGTAGGTCCTAGACGTTACCAAAGAAAGACCTTATGGATCTCACCATACCATTTACTCTAGTGAAATGTTAAAAATGAACTGTCCCAGCAAATTTTAACACATTCCATATCGCCGTTCATTAACTTAACATATGACAGCATTCTCCTCACCTCTAAAGTTTTCTCCCTCCTAGATAACTAAAATCTCAACTACTTTATTCCTTTAGGGCAATCTATGCTAACTTCAGTGTGTTCTTTAACCTCTGATGAGGCACACATTTTTTTATTAACCATGTATGTGATCTATCGATCTATGACCCCTTTCAGCTCTGCCTCAGGCCATGACAACTGAACTATATGTGTACTATTTATTTATTTATTTACTTACTTACTCACTTTTGCTGACCAGGTTACTTTCAACACACATGGACTGTTTTTCAAAGAAGACCCAAGGTAATAGTCATACTGACATGAAAGAATTGTCTAGGGCACAGGAAATGTAAAATTTTCCTATTCTTCTTCAATACCTGGCATGAAATTTTTTTACATCCTCATGAGTTACTAACTAACGCATATGGGACTTCAATTTAATGTCTCATCAAAAAGATGACAGAGCACAGCATCCCCATAAGCTGCACTACAGTGTCAGTACTAGAAAAATTAATGTAAGCAGCTTGTGTGAGAACTGAACCCACAACCTTCTGATGTTACACCATCAAAGGGAAGTGTGTTACCTGTTGAGACACTAACACAACCAATCAAAATGCATATTTTTTATAAGGTAATTAGATTTTGAGTGTTTTTCTATACTTTTAGAATATGGGGAAACCAAAATATCTGCAAAAAAAACATGCAAATACAGGATGGACATAATAACTCCTCACAGAAAGTTACTGAAGTTCAGGGCTGTCACCTAACCAAAAGAAGCTGTCAAGCAAATTTCTGATCAATAAGTTATCAAGCTTTCCTTTAGACAGAGAGAGAATGAGTTCAACTTGGTACTTGGTTCACAGAGAGGTAATGAAGTAAATCAGTAATCCATTCCAGGATGCACAGATATATCCAGAAAAACTGCTATTTTTTTCATTTTTTTAACACTCTCTCTCTCATTCAGTATTCTTAATCCATACATTTATGTTCCTCAGAACAGGATGTGGTGCTAGACCTCTTTATCTATGGCACATCCTATAGTCATCACCACTTACCGTAGTTCTCCCCGTGTTGTCAATGGTGTTGGCAGCAGGCCATCCACGATGGTTAATAGCCATTGAGATTATACTTATGGTCCTGAAATACATTCATGCAATCTCAAAGCTAAAGTGTATTTGATCACACATGGTTCTGTGTAGCCATGGGAGTTAAAACATCTTGCTACTGTTGAACCAGTTACAGTACTATGAAATGTTGTTCTCCTGGTCATTAGCTGGTTTAGCAAAATCCCAAAAAGCTTTCTTTTCCAACCCTGGCCTTTGGTATTGATGTCAGTTTTCAGTCCCTTTGCACCATGGTATTATCTTCTATTTTTATATTTTAAAGCAAGGTTAAATCCTTACAAGCTAAGTCACCATGTGACTGAATTTGTGTGATACTACTAAAGCTGATTGATGGCCAGTATCTCCCAGCCCCTGTCCATATTTGTTTTCTTAAGCTACACCTGCAATGTATTCATTGTTTCCTTTGAACCCACAGGAACTCAGAATGTGACTGAACTGGAAGTACTGAATCTGTTTTGGAAGTCAAAAGGTATGCATGTCAACAAAATGTGCACTCTAGTACAGCTGATGTCTGAGGATCCTGCCTCATTGCTGGTGACACTAGCCTCAGTTGGGAACACTGATGTTAGTGTGAAAGTCTTCCTACAAGATGCAGAGAAGTTGCCAAAAGAATATCTGTGGTACTTCTCCAGTTGTATTAGCTCATGATAGTAAATCACTAAGGTTCTGCACCCATAAGGAAGAAAAAGAATGTTAAAAGAAATGTATATCTATAGCTTGATACCTTTTTGTAGATCAATGTAGTTTTTTAGAGGAAACATTACCAAACTGGATCTTGTGCTTAGTCTTAGTGTCTAATCAATGTTAAAAAGGGGGCTACTAAGGTGCAGCAAGTGTTAGATTGTCTCCATGGTGTGACCACCACATGCAAATTGTGGAAGTTCCTTTATAAATCTTTTAAGAAGCACCTTGGTCATCATGAAGTTGAGTAGAAGTCTTAGACATTTATAGGCTTTTCAAGGCAGTTTAGAAGTCATTTTAAAATGCGAAAGAATAACATATTGAGGTTCAGTGACAACTGCATTTAAATCTATTACCTTTGAATGTAGATATCCAAACATGAAGAGACCCTCATCTATTCTTTGTGCAGGTGACCTTTGGTGAGGGTCAAGTTGACTGGTAGAAGGATGGAGCTCAAGAATGAGGCAATGGTATACCCTTTCTTAACTCTAATTCAGACTCTGAATGGTTGATCTTTCATCTTGTTGGTAGTTTGCCTGACTGAGATTACTGTCTGGAAAATGGAAAACAAGACTGAAGCAATGACATCATTCGGATTCTCAACACGTCTATCTTTGAGGTATTGTAGAAAATGCAGGCAGGCATCTGTTGAACAAAAAAAAACACAAAATACTACAACATCTAGTAAAGCAGCTAGAGCTTATTAGTATATTATATGAAGATGATGTGAGAAGCCTTTATCAAGCCAGTAAAAAACTTAGAAAAAAGTCAAGATATTAATGTTTTGCAGATACTATTTCTGGATCTCCCAAGCAATTAAGTCTCTCTGCTATGCAATGACATGGTCTAAATACACAAGTGAGTTCTGGCAGGATGTGATCAGAGTTGAAAAAGATCATTTAGCACAATATGGGCAAATATTTCCCTTGTAGTTGGAAGTAAGACAACACCTTGAAAATTTCCCCATGCTTGCCCATCTCCTTTCTTAAAGAACATAATGACACTACCGTTCCTCATATCATTTGGAATTTTGTCATCATTCCAAATCTGTAACTTCTTTGCTGGTGCCTTGCCTTCAGCTTTAAAGACTTCAGCTGAATGGTAACCATATAAAATGTTGGGACCCGCTACAGCGAGTCCCAAAATGTGGAAACTGAATGGCAAAAAGAATGGACTTACATATACTAAGTCTCCCCTGCAAAAACAAGTTTTAAGGAGAAGACTGATTTTCCAGATTCACTTTTTTCTGGGTTCTGACTCTTTTTTTTTTTTTTTTTCGGCACTCCGCATTTCATGTGCCAACATTTACAACTGGGAGGCCTGTTGCCCAGGTCATATTCTACTCATTTGCTAAGTTTTACAATGCCACAATGAATGTTGTTTTAACAAGACCATCCCTCCCAATTATGTCATTCCAAAGATTTGAATGATATTGAATTCTAGTGCTGATATTAAAATCTTGATCAGAGTTTTATCAGGGTTAGTGCAGAACCAACCCTTAACATCTCTCAATAATAAATGTTAAGACACATAAATTAATAACTGCGACAAATGCTGGGTATTGCTCAGCTTGATATGGATAGTAAGGAATTATTCACAGATGCCAATGAGAAACTCTGTAAGATGGATGATAAGTTTGTTCATTATGGCAAAGCCCAATCCATGGATGTTTCATTCTTAAGTAGGTTTCCTTTTCCAGAAGATTATGAAACCTTTTTCTTCTTCTTTTCCCAAATACCATTTATCTGATCTTCTTGTCCTGCTAAGGGAAGCACTGGTGATCCTACTTCTTATAACTTCTCTGACACTATACCAGTTCATCTTTCTGGTTGCTCACTATGCTGGTTGTCTGTTTGTCTATGAGAATGGGAACATTCCATCTTTAGGAATCATATCATTCTCTTTGTCTCTTTACCTCAAAGAGATGAATTCTGTATTCTGCAGGACAAAGATATCAAGACAGGAGAAGGTAAAATATCCTGGGTTTAAAACACTTTTTCTAACCCTCTCATCATATGGAGTAAGCAGAGAAAATACTGAAAAAGATGCTTTAGATACAGCAGCAGCAGCTGCAAAATTGTACAACTCTATTTCTGTCTAGACACCAGACAGCTGCCATGTTATTGCTACCTACAAGCAGATTTTATGTCTAGAAGATTACAGATTCACTTGTTATGTACCCTGTACTGGTCTGTCTCTGCAATGCTTCAAGTTCTGTGAGTAAAGCTCTACCCAGTGGCTTACATATGATTTTTTTTTTAATGTGAGGAAGCTGAAGTATAATCAACAATGGAAAAGAACCAACTGGCTGAAAATCAACAGTCCAGTGGCAAACAGGATTGAAGATAAATGAATATCCACTATCTTTTAAATGCTTCATCTAAGGGCTGTGGCCAAGATGGTGTCAAGCTAACAGCACTCTTTCTTAGCTCTCCTATTAAATTATATTTCTGATAGGGATTTTTAAGGATTTGAGATTCTGGACTTATTTTTTGTGGAATTCTTCATCTACTAAGAACCCTAAAAATTTATATCTTGTTTTTGAACTTTTGTTCAATCATATTTCTGTCAATTACAGTAAGGGCTCTGACAGTCCTTCAATATAAGCTATTCTAAAAACAACTCACAAAACTTCTCTTTCATGAAAGAGTTACAATCCTTATTCAACAGCACACATGATATATCAATAAAGTTTGACAAAAATGGATAATAAGTCAGATAATTCAAAGATGAGTGTAAAAAACAGATGGAGCAACTACAGGAGATTATCTTACATCAGAAAACCCAGATTGCCAGCATTGAAGAATCATTAAATGATATAGAGGGAAGAGTATCTGAAAAACAGCATGTGGAATGTTTATTAAAACAAAACACTTCTTTATTTTCTGTAATATCTTAAAAATATCTCAAAGAAATAATCTGCGCATTTATGGACTACCTGAAAAGACATGATATGGTTCATTTCTTTGCATCCTGTATTCCTGGCATTATGATATTACCAGAATTTCTTTCTTTTGGAATTGAAAGAGTGCATAGGCCCTTGTCTGCTCCCTTCTCATCCAGCAAACCAAATAACAAACCAAGATCTATAATAGTAAAATGTTATTCTTCCTAGGATAAAGAACTTGTTTTATAGTCTGCTTGGTCAAACTCTCCTGTCAAATTTAAACACAACATAATAAGATTTGACAATGATTACTCCTATACAATTATTTCAAGAATGAAAGAATATATTCCTTTAATAAAGGAGTTAAAAAGAAACAAATCAAAACATATTTGTTATTCCCAGCCAGACTTAACGTTTTTATTTCTGATGGAATCAAGACATTTGATACATCAGACTCATCTATTTCTTTTTTAACATCGAGCAACATTTTAGAACAATCAGAAGGGATGTATTGGTGCTCCAGTTCATTGAAGAGACAGAATGGGAAGAATGACCGGAAAATAGTAGAGACAAAGAAGAAGAAGAAGAAGAAACTGAAGGACAAATAAAATATTTACACTTTCTTTTGCTTCATTCATATTATTAAAAATCATTTGCCTTTCTTGTACTTGTTTCAACAAAGAAGAACATCTTACTGTTATGACACTTTGAACTGACTCAACAAATGGATCTTATGCTTAAAATATAAAATAAGTCAAAAATATATTTTGTTTTCTTCTTGTCTCTACATGTCATTACTTACAATATTACATTTATTCTTTAACACTGGTTTTACCAATATTTTGATTTCAAATTATTCTACTAATGAAAAGTACAGGTAATGACATATTTTATTTTTGTTTCCTGCCTTTGTATAGAACTGCTTGACAGTAATGATTATCTTATAATTACAGAAGCTTTTCCGCTTTAAACATATACTTTTCATAGTATTTTATGCCAGACATACTAAATTATAATTAGTTTAAATATTTAGAACATGTTTATTTTGAAGATGGCATCCGAAAATAGTTGATTTTCAGCATTGGAAAGACTGTTAAGTGTTTACTTTTACTCTTCTATGAAATGTGCCATATTTTTTTTATTATTATTTTCTTTTCTTTTATAGCTTTTATAGTCTTTCTAGTGCTTAATTTTCTAACAAAAATGGCTATAATGTTGTATTTTAATGTTTATATGGATGTATTTGTCTGAAATAACTCATATAGTTAGTTAGCTTTCATTTTCTGAGAGAAAAAAAATCATTTTCATAACTTGTGCTTGCGCTACACTATTAAGCATTCAAACTGTTTACTTACTTCATTCTCAGTTTCTCACAGAGATTGTGAGCTGATACAGCTGTTTTATTTACTGTTCCACCTTATTTTTTTATTTTAAACAATTTTGTTTAAAAGAATCCACTTGTAAATGTGCAAACACTCTGTATTCAACAGTACAGCTTTACGATGATGTAAGCATTAAGGTCAAAGGTCATACATGAGCTGTTACTGTTTTCTGGCTTTTTAAAAGGATAAATCCTTAGTTAAATCATTTGCAAGTAACTCTAGTCTCTTTCAAGGGGAATCATTTATTTTACACTGGAAAAATTTTACATATATTATTATACACTTATACAGTTTTATCTCTGCCTAGTATTTAAAATGACAGGCACAATTTTCCCTTTATTCCTTGTTGAACTAAACTTTTACCCTCATTAACTTAATATGCAGCAAGTAGTCTGATTATATGTTTCTACATTTTTCGACTAAATAATATAAAATATGTTAAATATGTTTAAAAATAAGCTCCAGTATATATTTTACAGTTTAAAATGATTAAAGTTGGGCTTATATTTACCTCAAAGATGAGACGTACCAGTATAAGACTTTACTAATAACAAATGAAGCTACGACTTATGATACATCTCATATCTTTAACCTTAACACTGGTTTAATTTCTGAATGTTATTCATAGCAAAATGCAATGAATGACAATAATATTTCATGATTCAATATTATTTAGCAACTATATGTCTGATCTGCATTATACTGCCTTGATGTTTATGCAAAAGATGTATGATATGCTAGCTGTTTATCTTTTATGAAAATATGGCTCAGATGTTTTTAGTATGACTTGAAAATTATTTTTCTTGTCATTACTTAATTAATATTTCTTTCCTCTAGTATTACATGATACTTTACTTTTAAAGTTTATGAGGACGCTTTAAAGTATACCTACTATAAGCTCCTTACTGGTTCATCTTTATAATCAACATATTTTTTCTTTATTAAACATCTGGTTGTGTGTTGATAAGTTTATTTAATCATTCCTAGCATAAGTTCTAGTATAAATTTTATATAAGTGCATATCCATGTTGTTGCTAAGTTTAAACTCTGATAAAAATCTACATTTCTTTCTTTAATAACACACTTAAAATCCATGACAACACTTTACATATTAATACTTCCAGTTTTGAGAATGGTTTTAAATTTCATAATATTTCTCATTATAACTTTTCTTTAGAATTTTAAGCCTGTATCTCTATGATGTTAATATATTTCATGCAATAATACAAACTAGTTTACTATTTTCTGTACAGAATAAATATTTTAGATAGAGTGAAGAATATGTTTGTGGCTGAGCTAGAAGGTAAACTTCAATGGTTATGATATTCAAGTGTGGAGTATTACACCTCATGATAGGTCTAGTTTGTATTTTTAGTTTTGCACTTAAAGTTTTTTACCCTAATGTGTACTTGCAAGTGTTTTAAGATTGTTATTTATAGTACATTAGAAGACAGACATAAACTTTTTTCTTCCTTAAGATATTCCTTTTTTTCTTTTTCTAAAAATAATAGTAGATACGTATGTCTAGCTACACTGCTAAAGAGAATATATGTAAGAAGTATATCTCCATTAATGTTAATGGTTTAAATAACACTAGTAAAAGGGGAAGTCTAGTAAGTACCTAAAATTATTCAACACACAAATTGTTTTTCTACAATAAAAGCATTTATTATGAGAAGATATACACAGACTTAACTGCAACAATTATTCTGGTTTAGTAAGTTCTCATTATAAACAAAAAAAGACAGGTAGCAATTTTGTGGAGAAATTCTGCTTTAATACTTACCATGATAATAGTGGCATGCTTTGTTGGTATACCATCAAAATGTCGCAGCTGAAGTATGCGGCAACAGATATCCGAAAGTAAGTTTGCACAGGTTTGTATGTGCAAAGTAAAAACATGCCGAATGCACAACAGTGAATGGTATTGTGTGTTCACTGTTGTGAATCTGACATATTGAGTGGAGATCACACTATAGTGGGGATCAGGAAATGTACCCTTTCCCCTCGCTGTAGTACAATTTCAGAATTTGTATATATAAGTAGCAGGGGGTGTGAGGGTCACAGCCCCCCAAATAGGGGGTGCAAGCGGGGCTTGCCCCCCTGCAAAATGTGTGTTGTATGACACCGGATGTGGTGGTATGTTCGAAAAATGTCAACAGTTCGATTTCAAATTGTCCACATGTTTTCATTCGCTCTTTTTCTCGGTTGCTATAATAACTTCCGACAATGTTTTCAAGTACTAAGTACTCGCAACAAACATGTTCGAAATTATGATAGTAAACCACTTTGTTTAGTATCTCTGAATATAAATGGAAAGCTTTACACATTAATTAATTTATATTAGATTCCTGACTTGGGGGTTAAAGTGGTCAAACATCATTTTGAAGACATTGTTTAATATTTTAAGGGGAGTATAGTACTTGTGGGAAATTGAAATTGTATTTTATCTGATAATGACATTAATACAAAGAATACACGTAGGAAACCAGCCACATCAAAAGCATTATCAGACTTTATTAACATTCTTAATATTAAAGATGTAAATGATTTTGTCACCTCCAACTCAATATTTTTTACACATTACTCACATTGTCATGGTACGCAATCAAGAATAGACAGGGTATATATTTCAAGAGACATCTCTTCAAAATTTGATAGAGTTAAGGTAGTTGCATGCCTCGTATCTGACCATAATGCAATTATATTTGAAAGTCCTGCTGTTTGTCTAGTATTACTAAACCCTTTCTCCTATAAATTGTGGTCTTTCTAAATCCCACATAGTCCTGGTGCAAGTGTTTCTTATTTTATTTCAAAAGAAAGGTATGCAAAACAAGTAAGCACAAAGTACCTACTGTTTTTCCTGATTGTTTCAGGACATGAGCTGCCCCTCCCCATTCTGTACTTCTAACTGCAGTCTGTCTTTATATGCTGTTTTAACTATTTGTATGCCCTGCTGTTTTCATAATTCTACTAAACCTGTTCTCTTATAAATTCTTGTCTTCCTAATTTCCACATAACTCCTTGGTAAAATTGTTTTTTTATTTCAGTAAGAAAGGTAGGCAAAACAAGCAAGTCACAGTACCTACTGCCTTTTCTTATTGTTTCTGTAGACTTTCATATCTGTGAAATCAGGGCCAGCCCTTTTCATCATACTATTGGCTAGCAACCACTTTTCTGGTCTATTCTGATCCTCCCCCTCCCCCCCAAGAACAATTACAGCCTAATCAGGGCCAGCCCTTTTCATCATACTGTTGGTTATCCACCACTTTTTCTGCTCTAGTTTGTCCTCCCCTCCCCCACAAGATCTATTATAGCCTAACCTAGCTTTCTTAAGCTACAGGAGCCAGTGTCCTGGTACTGCTGTAACATTAAGTTTAATACCTAACTGTTTCTTAGTCCCGCCCTTATTTGAAAGTTTACCTCTGCTCCTTGCTGGTCCCCACATTTAACTAACTTTATATCTTATAATTGGCTTCTTAGTAGTCAGATTTCAATAAATAAAGATTGTATTGGTGTACCATACCCTTGTTAAGCTTACTGATATTTTTATTTGAAGATCTTTACCTGCAGACCTCGGTGCTGACTGGCTCCATTTTATTTGAAGATCCTTACCTGCAGACCTCGGTGCTGCCTCACTCAGTTTGCCTTTGCTAACGCTTGGGCTCACTCCACTCCCCTACCCTGCACCCATTTCCCAACCACCCCCACTACCCCTAGTCTTATATTTAGCCATCTCCACCCACCCAACCTCCAACCAATAACAGATTAGACACTCCCTCTCACTATCCTCCATTAACCTATACCAAATTACATCCCCCTTCATATCCCCACCCACAATAATGAAATCATCACATAATCATAGAATAACCATTATTCTTTCATGCAATTTCACTATCCTATTTATCCTAACACTAACCCTCTACCTCACCTCCTACCAAACCACACTAAATGCTACCTATGCTACCCCAACAAAAGATGCCTCCACTTATATTCCTCACATTCTTCACTACAGCAAACACATATCCCCAAGCCTATACCATCACACTACGATAGCAACTAACTCACTTCTTTTACTCCCAATCACTCCTAGCTCACCAACAACAAACAAGTATATAGCCATCCTAGCTAAACTTTCCAAACTCTTACACCATATAAACTACCAACTGATCCTAGAAGGAGACACATACCCAAATCCAGGGCCTAACCCTATGCAAACTATCATAGCTAATTCAACTTTTCCTCTAGCCATCTACCTACTACTAGACCAAAAACCAGCCTATTAACTCTGCGCTTAAATATTCAAAGTATTAAAAATAAGGTAGACTCACTGCTTTTACTACTATCCACCTATTCCCCTGATATATTATGTCTGACTGAATCCTGGCTAAAGCCCACTACAGCAGGCAATGAGTTCCTTCCTACTGGATACAATGTACTATGCCATAATAGACTGTCTAAAAAAGGGGGAGGGGTAGCATTACTCTATAAAAACACCCAAAATATCACCACTATTAATCCACAAAGCCCTTCCTTCAATAACTCTGAACTCTTCCTAGCTAAACTCAAACTTAGCGACAAAAAGTCAGTCAACATTATCGCATGCTATATACCACCAGGTAACAACATTCCTACCCTAGAAGCCTTCCTACAATGGACAAGTCAAAACCTGCCCCAGGAAACTATCATCTTCAGTGACTTTAATAAAGATTGGAACACATGTTCAGCTATTAACCCCACAAACCATATCAATATCTATAGTTTCTCACAAGTCATCAAATCAAGCACTAGACTAGGAAATGCAAAAATCAAAGAGAGTCTCCTAGACTGGATCTTAATATATAAGACCAACACCTCTTACCAAGCAGTCGTCCTCCCAGACTCCCTTACCGACCATCAACCCACCATCCTACTAAAATTCAAAACACAGGCCGACCCTACCCCCATATTACAAACAACCCATAACACAAAAAACTTTGACCCCAACAAATTCAAACTTGAGCTAAAGCACCATAACTGGAACATACTAAAAATACTACCTCTAGAAGAAGCCATAATCCATTTCAATAACACTTTCCTAGAAATCCTAAATGCCCACGCCCCAGCCCGGACCACTAAACTCAAAATGAAAACATCCCCCGGTATACCAGAGATAATGAAAATAGAATATCAGAAAGGAACATAGCCTGATATCACTGGAGAGCCAGATCAACCTCAGCAGATAAGGAACACTTCCAAAAACTTAGGAATGAGACAAAAAAAGCAGTTCTCCTAGATAAAAAATAATATTTCCTACAGCTACAAAACAAGCATCCCAACAACCCGAAGAAATTCTGGGCAGGAATAAATAAGCTACTCCACCCTGGCAGACTCTCCATCCCACCTCCAACCTCCACTAGTGAAGTCACAAATATACCAGACACATTTAACAAATACTTCATAGAAACTATTTCTTATCTTGTTCAAAAACAACCCACATCCACCATCACTAATTACCCAGAACCTGTAGGGAGACCCACAACAACCTTCCAATTTCAACCCATCCCCATCAACTATGTCAAAAGGTTGCTATCCAAACTTAAGCCTACTACACTAGCAGTTGATGGGATACCTGCTGAATACCTTCAGTTGGCTACCAATTAACTTGCCTTCCCTATATCCATCCTTCTAAACAGATCTATCTCAGAAACCTCAATACCACCCATCTTAAAAACCTCCTATATTATCCCCCTTCATAAAGGCGGTACCTCCACCTACCTCACCAACTATCGCCCCATAGCCATGTTGCCTCCACTAGCTAAAATACTTGAGAAATGTATAGACGACCAACTTATGCCATACCTGCTTAACAACCAACTTCTCTTTCCAACCCAAAATGGATTTCGGCCTTCTCGTAGCACAACCACCACCCTACTCTCTTTCACAAACCTCATCAACCAAAACAAACACACAGGCAATCTAACTTCTGCCATATTCCTGGACTTATCAAAGGCCTTTGATATGGTCAACCATCTTAAACTAGTACAAGCCCTTACTGACCTTGGCCTTAGTAACCAAGCATTAGCTTGGTTTCAAAACTATTTACAAGGAAGACAACAAGCAGTTTGATGGGACAACAACCTATCCACATGGCACCCTATCACCACAGGAGTCCCACAAGGTTCCATTTTAGGTCCCCTCCTATTCTCCATTTTTACCAGTAACCTCCACAGCATCTGTCAAAATGCAACAGTTATACAATATGCTGATGACTCAACACTTGTCTGTTCAGCCAATGATCCTCAGAAACTCTTCTCTGTAACCCAAAAAGCCTTCCATACCACTAAAAACGGGTTTCTTAACAAAAACCTAATATTAAATCCCCAAAAACCCAAACTGTTGCGATTGACACCTAACAAATCTACCACAATACCCAGCCCATTTAATATTGCATCCAGGAATTGGACTGTCATCTCCCCTGACACTCACACTAAATTTCTAGGAGTGACCACTGATACTACCCTCAAATCTGATCAGCATATAAATCAAATCATTAAAAATATCCACAAAAACTGGGTAGTCTGTACAAAAATAAACCATTTCTAACACAACCTGCTAAGATAACAATTGCTCAAACTCACCTCCTTTCCACACTATTTTATGCCTCACCCATTCTCACCAACTTACCCAAAACCAAAACTGTCAAACTCAACACCTCTTACAATCAAGTTGAAAAATTTGCTACTGGTGCCCCCTACTGAGCCCACCATTGCCATTCCCTAAAACATCTTGGCTGGCTTGAATTCCTTATTCTCCTAAATTATCATCAACTTTCCTATGCCTATAGTCTCCTACTCCCTGACAAAACTCAAGCTCTGGAAAATCTACTAGAACTATAAGCTAAAACTAGACAACTTCGCTCTAGCAACAAAAAAATTAATCAAGGTCACCAAGACCAACAACCCAGCAGGGGACTCCCTCTTCCCTAACTAATTTGGAACACCCTACCTACAGCTATTACCTCAGCAGGCTGAAAGATTATATTTTAAAAACTCCTGAAAGAACACCTAAAGCACACGTGGATATGCACGGTTCCCACCTGGCTGACCTCCCCCTCTCCCACTCTATCCCCTTACTCTTGCCCTCTGACTTCAGCTTCATCATCATAAGTATGTAATTTCTCTAGCTTCCTTCCAGTTCCACCTCCAATTCTAACCCCTTAGTCAATACCCATATATTACTGCTAAGACTGTTATCTATCCACTACACTTTTCTCTTTTTACCTCTGCTCTTACTGTATACTTAAGCTACTTACTCCTACTGCTTTTCTTACTTAACCTGTTATCCAGTTTCCTATCTCTGTCTCTTCTCCTGCTGCTATGCTCCCTACTATGTCTAATCTTTGCTGTTATTGTTGCTATACTCCCTACTGTGGCTAACTTGCTGTACAAGTTCAACTGTATAAAGCAAAAAATGCAACCCCTACCACCAATGTTCATCATTAAGTAATGCCTCAACCTAAAACTGTAAAAGATGTGTTCAGTCTATGTAAAGATGTTATATCTTAAGCTTCAATGCTATGTTACTAGTCAGTGTTAAATTTGGTACTATGTAAATTTGAATACTTCTGATACACCTTATATTTTGCTTAAAATTTAACTGTGGAGCTTTTTTCTCCAGGCCTCCGCTGAAAATGGACATGCATCCAGTCAGACTTTCCTGGTCAACAAATGTAAAATAAATAAATAATAAATAAATATGACTGTTCTCAGAGGAAAAAAAATTTTTTTGTACCAACTGATTCATAGGTAGGTACTAGGCTATCTGCCCAAGGGCATTTATAAGTCTAGCCAGAATGTGTTGGCCTTTGCCTCCCTTTTAAATTAGTTTCCTGGGCCTCTGTCTAGCAGGGCCACTGAAGTGATCCCAGGGGTAAATTTATGATTTCCCATCCACTTGTTAAGATTCCTCTTGAAGAGAGTCAGCGAGGGGCTCTGCCTAATATAGATTGGGACTTTATTCCAGAGTGAGGGAAGTCTCTGGGACAGGAATCTATCCCTCCAGCATGCCCTGTTTATTGTTATGCTGAGGTTTAATTCACTAGAGCGTGTGGCTCTAAGAGATTTGGTTTTCTTGAGGTGGAGCATGTCCATTAATTCTGGGTTGGATATGGCCTTATACATCAGGCAGAGATCACCTCTGAGCAGGCGGTAAGCAACCGAGTATAGCTGGAGTTTCTTTAGTTGAGCTGCATAGGGCATCTCTTTGAGGCCCATGATCCTCTTGGTGAGGTACTTCTGTGGTCTTTCCAGCTGTTGCAGGTGTCGAGTGAGGTACATACGAAATGGGGTATTGTACTCTATTATGGGCCTAATGAGTGATGAGTAGAGGGGCACAATGACATCTCTTGATCTAGAGGTGAACCCCTTTGTGATTAGGTGGGCTACATAGAAAGAATTTCTAACCACTTTGGCAATGTGATTATCAAAGGAGCGGTTGCTATCTACCTGGGTCCCCAGGTCCCTAATTACATTTTCCGTACCTAGTGGATTACCACCTATGTGGTAATTCGCGGGCACTTTGTTTTTTCCAAAGGGGATGACTATGCATTTTTTGGCATTCAGCTTGAGGCCATGGCTCTGACACCAGGTATCTGTCTCTGTAAGACCCTTCTGGAGGATGTCTGTGTCAGCCGGAGAGTTGATTATGGCGCCCAGTTTGCAGTCATCTGCGAACTTGGTCAGCCATACTCCTCCCATGCTTGCCTGTACCTCAGAGAAGTATATACCAAACAGGAGGGGTCCCAGGACTGAGCCTTGTGGGACGCCACTTCTAACTGGTTTAGAGTCAGACATGGCACCCGCAACTCTGACCATGTGTGTTCTATCCGTGAGCCAGTTGGCCACCCATCTCGTGACATAGGGGTTAATGTTCAAGCTGGTGAGCTTGTCTATGATGCCAGAGTGGGGAATGGTGTCAAAGGCCTTAGCGAGATCCAGGTAGGCTGTGTGGACTACCTTCCCTTCATCTATGGCCTTGGTAACTGTTTCAAAGAAGTCAATTAGGTTTAGGAGGCAGGATCTGCCTTTAACAAAGCCGAATTGGGTAGAGTCCAGTGACTGGAGGTTCCCAATGTCTCTGTTTATGAGTTCCATGATGATTTGCTCCATAGCTTTGCAGACCAGGCTAGTCAGGCTTATAGGGCGATAGTTCCCAGGTTCTGTTGTGGCACCACCTTTGTGGAGCGGGATGACTGTTGCTGTATGACATTCTTTGGATACATAGCCTGTGGTAAGGCTGAAACTGAATAGTGAATTTAGATGAGGGTTTAGTTCCTTTTGGAGCTCGTGTAAGATGCAGCCTGGGACACCATCCAGTCCCATTGATGCTGTGTTCTTAGCTTTGGAGAGGGCTGTTTTTACTTGCATGTCCGTGATGTCTGGGGCTCTGCATTCTTTTGGGATGGACACGGGCCCTTTTGGGGGTGGGGGGTGAAGTTTGCACTGAACTTTTCAGCCAGGATGTTGGCAATGTCAATTGGTTCAGTGTATTTTTTGCCATTTTGAACTAGCTCAGAGCATACCTGAGAGTTGCCACCTAAGTTTTTGACATAGCTAAAGAAGGCTTTGTGGTTATCTTTAGAGTCTTTGGCAATTTTTCTTTCGAAACTGGCCTTGGATGATTTTATGAGGGATCGTAGTTTCTTGCTAATATTGTTCAGTGGTGCCCTCCCATTTTGGGATTTTGCTCTATCATGTAATAGTTTCCTCCTTCTGTTGTATAACTTATTTATGGTCAGGGACCACCAGACTGGTTTCCTCTTTTTGGAGGAGTGAGTCTTGGTTTTATTTGGGATGGCTCGATCCATGCATCCCTGTAGATGCTCATAGAATGCACTTGTAAAGGATTCTGCGGTTTGGGTAGCATTATCTTTTAGCAAGGGGGCTTTGAAACTTTCCACATCGGTCTTGAGAAGTGTGAAGTTTGCTTTTGAAAAGTTTTTCACAGTGGTTTCCTTGACTGGGGGTGCGGTCGGGATGTGGATCTCCAGTGTGATTAGTTTGTGATCTGATCTCACCAGTGAGGGGTTTACCTCCAGTCTGGAACACTGATCCCCCATGTTGGTGATGATCAGGTCCAGTATGTTGTCATCTCTAGTGGGCACGGTGACCAGCTGTTCCAGGGCATTAGAGCTTATAAACTCTAGGAAGCGCTGGGAAAAGGAGTTTGTACTAGAGTAATTCTCCCAATCAATGTTCGGGTAGTTGAAATCTCCCAATATCGTGGTGTTTGGTAGGACCTTTATATTTTTCAGTGTTCTCAGGAACGCTGAGTGGGGTTCTGAGACAAGGTAGGTGGTCTATAGCAGGCTACAATCTGAAAAGCAGCCTTGCCCACTGTTAGCTCCACATGGATGGTCTCTGAGGCCTTGTGTTGTGCTACTAACCTGGAGGTGTGGGTATCATTTATGAAAATGGATACGCCCCCTCCTTTTATATTTCGGTCCAGGTACTGGGGCCGAAAGTTATGATATGAGTTGTAGCCTGGTAGTGCTGGGTGCTATCTGGAGCTTTGAACCAGGTTTCTGTTACTGCACAGATATCGATTTGCTCCATGCTAAGAAGTGCCTCGAGTGTGTGCATTTTGAGGTTTAGACTTCTGGCATTGAGTAGCATTACCCTCAGTTTTTGGTTTCTTGTGTTTTTTATGGAGGTGGGTTTGCCTTTTGAGCCTTGCCTAAAAAAGGCACTATGGGGGTGGCAAGAGCCTTGGCCAGTATTCAAAAGCCTAAGGGAGACAGGTGCAAGCCATCTCTGGTGAAGCAGTGTGGCTTGTCGAGCATGTCGTCCCAGGCTGACAGACACTGGATCCCCTTTGAATGACACCAGTAGCTTAGCCAATTGTTAAAACTGATCATTTTTCCTCGTACTGTGGCATCATTCTTGGTGAGGGCAAGATGCTACTCAGGGTCAGGGTCATACCAGCCTGGGCTACATGATCAGAGAGCTCCTCTATGTCTCTTTTCATGTAGTCCAGGGAGGTACATCTCAGGTCGTTCATGCTAACATGTACAATGACAGAGTCATATTTGTACTTCTTTTGGAGTGACCTGAGTGCTTGTGTTATGTGGCGGATCCTGGCACCTGACAGACAGCTCACAGTAACCTTCTCCTTGTTCAGTCTAGTGAGTGGGACATCAGTGTGCCTGACTATGGAGTCACCTATTACTAGTGTATTGGGTGTGTTGCTTTGCCTTATGGGCTGTGGTTGCTTGGCACACTGGCTTTGTGAAGTATGTGATACAAGGTTTTTGTTTGAGGGTGGAGGTTGCTTGGATGTCTGCTTTGGAGGTCTCTGCTGCTTAGGCAGATTTTTATTTAAAGCCTTCGAATATGTTTTTGAGTATTTGTGTGTGTTGTTTGCTGGTGTATGTATGACTGTTTTATGTGAGACTGAAAATGTGGTGCAAGTGTTTCCCTTCTCCTCCTGACTGGCTGTTTCAGCCTTGGGTTGAGAGAGCTTGGCCTCCAGTTTGGCTGTATAGTTGCATCTCTCACATACACTTGTGTTTGTTGGAAGGAGGAGAGGGTTGTCTGTGTACATGAGGCAATTGTAACATTGCCTCAAGATTCCCAGATTCACCAGCTGGACTGGAGAGTATACCTGAAACTGCCCTTTGGACATGCCTGTATGGATAACTGAACTGTTTACTGATTTCCTAGTAGAGACGATATAGGAATCCTTAAACTTTTGTATGGTAAAGGGGGAGATGCTGTGTTAGCATTTATTAGTGCTTACTGAGAGCTTGAAGTAAGTGCTGGGCTGTAACAGGGAAGTTTGAGTGCTTAGTTTCAGAGTTTGACTAGTTCTAAGGGAAAAATTGAAGAGCAGACTTCGCGGAGCCTGGAATAGTTTAACCCTAGCTAACCAGTGCTGCACGGTGCACAAAACCTCACTAATGCAGGTTTTAAGGCAGGAAAATGAAAGAGCTAGGAATTAGCCCAAAATGGCCAATAAACTACAAGTTGCTGGGCTGTGACCACTCCTCCAGGGACAGATAGGCTGTTCAAAGCTCCCCACTCTCACTGGTGAACAGAGAAACTTCCTCCTATCCAAATAAGGATATGGGCAACACAGGAACCTATACCACAGTCCTGAATTCAGCAGAGCCTGAAAACTGGAATAGACTAGCTTAGAAAAGGTGGAAAAGAGAATATTTTTTTTTTCTTTTTTGACAGGGATACAATAAGTTTCAACAAAAAACACTTTAAATGCTTCTATCAGGCTAGCGCACTTTAGTGTGTAGCCTATAACAGTTAAAACAGTAGAAAAACAACTTAAACGTCTTAATCAAGTGCTAACAGCAAAAACAGCAAAAAAAAAAAAAAACAGTTTTAGTATGCAGAAAACAGCTCAGAAATGCCAGAAATAGTTTTTCGGTGAGTCTAGCAGTCGCAGGAGAAAATGCAGAGAAAAAAATACTTATATCTGGTGAAAAGTCACTCTTTTGTCGCTCTGCTGCTTGCAATACTCTGCAGGATACCACGATGGATTCTGGAAGGATTCTTCATATGAAACAACTTATGAACAAATTTAATCTAGATAATGAAAAAATAAGGCAATACATTTTAACTAAAACTGACTCAATGTATTCATTAACCAGGCAAAACATTCCTCAACTTATAGAATTTTTTATGGGTAGTAAAACAGTTCAAGGAAAAAGCTTCCTTTCTAAATATATAAATTAATTAATAATATGAAATCTTATTTTAAACACAGTTATTAGGATTATTATAAAACTATTAATAATCACCCTCCTACAGTGGATGACAAAAAAATTATCTTAATTTCTTCAATGTGGACTTCCTTATCTCTACAATGGAAATTATTTTCTTGGAAATATATTCATAGAATCTATATTACACCACATAAAATAGAACTAATGTTTAATCAAGAAACAAGATGTTGAAGATGCAAGCTAAAAGTGAAAGCAAACTGGCAACACATGTTTTATGAATGTAATTTACTTAGACCATTTTGGGGAAAATTTTTTTTTTTTTTGCAAACTATTTTTAATGGTAATTTTCAGTTGACCAAATCATTGATTTTGTTTAATGCCCCTATTTCTAAATGTGTTCTTAAATCTAAATATTCATTACTTTGGACCTTATTAGCAGTTGCCTGTAAAACTATTACTACAAACTGGAAGAGCAAGATTTCTCCTACATTTGTACAATTCAGGAACATCTTAATGTTTCTCAAATGGAAATAACTACAATCAAGACAAGAACTCAAAGATTTACTTCCTGCTATAACGCTTGGAAAGAAAGTCATGGAGATACTTGAAAAAACTGACTAATATTGCTTGATTCAGATTTTCAATTTGAAAAATATAAAGTATTTAATTATTTGTTGGACACCCTTGTAAATAGTTTTGTTGTTTTTAAGTTTGATATGTTCTGGATTTTTCCTTCCGTATGGTTGATTAAATTAACATGTATGAATCTATTTAATATGAATTAAAAAAACAACAACTTCTCAATAAAAGCTTCATCTGCTTTCAATGCCACTACAATTTTAAAACTTTTTTCCTGATTTACTGCTGAGTTCCTTTGTAGGTTGGATTGTTCTTTGTTTTGTTTCGCACCTCAGACATGTTTACCATGGAAGTTCATTCCAAGAATGTGATATACCAAACAACATACTTCTGAGGATCACTGGAGTACCCAGTCCTTTCTACTATGATAATGTATCAGTCCAGTCACAGGAGAGTAATGTCATTTATACAGTATTCAAGATAGGACTGCACCTTTTGCAATAACAAAAATTAGACCAAAGACAACCCCTATGCTACCTGTAACTTCACCCACCCCCACCCCATTCCCACCTGCTTCTTTCACACCAATTTTATGACATAATTGTATATGTCAATAAGGAAAAACACCTCCTTTAGTCTATTTATTTTTTTTATCTAATCCCGGACTGTGGAGGACAGCCACTGTCGTCCCTTTGCACAAAGGTGGAGTGTCCACTGATCCAGGAAATTACGGACCCATCACTCTAACTAGCCTGATCTGCAAGGCCATGGAACGGATTATCATGGACCTTATTAACAAGGATATTGGCAACCTCCAAACACTCAATCTCACACAGTTTGGTTTCGTCAAGGGGAGGTCATGCCTGTTAAATTTGGTCGATCTCGTTGAGACAGTTACCAAAGCCATGGATGAGGGGAAGACGGTGCACACCACCTACCTTGACCTGGCCAAAGCCTTCGATACTATTCCCCACTTGGGTATAATAGAGAAACTCTCTCAACTAGGCATCACTCCGTATGTTACCAGATGCGTAGCAAACTGGCTCACAGATAGAGTCCATCTAGTCAAAAGAGGGGAAACCACCTTAAGCGGTAAACCCATACCAAGTGGCATAACCCAAGGATCAGTCTTGGGGCCTCTGTTGTTTGGGATATACTTTTCTGAGGTGCAGGCCAAAACCAGTGGGCTATGGCTGACCAAGTTTGCAAATGACTGCAAGCTGGGCACTGTCATAAATTTCCCTAGTGATGTGGACATCCTCCAAGAGGGTCTATCCCAAACAAATGACTGGTGCCAGCCACATGGCCTCAAACTGAATGCCAAAAATGCATCATCATCCCCTTTGGGGACAGTGATGTCCCCACAAATTATCACATTAATAACAAAGTCCTAAACATGCAATCAGTCATGAGGGACTTGAGCATCAAAGTTGATAACAACCTGACTTCTGACCACCATATTGCCTCCATTGTACAGAAAGCTTTTTACATGGCCCACCTCATTAGGAAGGGTATCTCATCCAGGGAAAGGAGGTCATAACATCCCTATATTCTTCCCTTATAAGACCCATTATTGAGTATAATGCCCCTTTCGGCATGTACCTTACAAAGTACGTGCAGCAGCTGGAGAGACCACAGAGGTTCCTCACAAGGAGAATCCAGGGCCTCAAACATCTACCCTACACAGACAGGCTAAAAGATCTGTCCCTCTACTCAGTCTCATACAGACTCCTCAGAGGTGACCTCTGTCTGGCATACAAAGCAATCTCAGACCCTATCTTGATGGGACTGTTGCATATCTGCAAGTCAAGCTCCACTCGAGTAACCTGCAAGAGTGACCTCAACCTGGTCTGTGACATCAATAGGACTTGTCGGTGGGGCAGATTTATGACCCAGAGACTCCCCCTTCTGTGGAATAGTCCCTCTCCACATCAAGCAGAGTACCTCATTATCCTTTTTTAAGTGCAACCTGAATAACTGGATGCGGAATAGAAAAAATACCCCTCGGATTCCACCTGTGTCCCTACTGGACAGGGTCATTGGGTGCTGACTTGTCAAAACATGGGCTAAATTCTTGGCTAGGCTTGTGAGGGCCTCAGGGCCAATACCCTAGCAACTTCATATGATTCTTTGATCCTATGATCCTATGACTAGTTCACATTGCATTATTTTATTTTTATTTTTTTTTATTTTTAAATAATATCGGATTCCTCTGCATCACTTTAATGATGCCTACTGTGAAAAATCAGACCGAGATTACTATTTTACAACCTCTGGCATTCTGTTCATGCTGCTAAACACAATATTGGAGTTTGTGCAGTGCTTTCCAGACTACTAGAGAATCAGTCTGATTTCTGGATAATCTGGAAAAATCCTGGATAGATGGTAAGCCCAATGCAAACATGCCTCTCAGTTGTCCCTGATTTTGCAGAAAGCCCTTGATTTTGCCACACATTTTTGCCTTGTCCCACATGCCCCTTTCGGCATGTACCTCACAAAGTACGTGCAGCAGCTGGAGAGACCACAGAGGTTCCTCACAAGGAGAATCCAGAGATTCTCCTTGATTTTCTGGTAAATCACCAAGGATTACAGACAAGCCAATAATGACAAATATTAGAGTTTCAAACTTCGTATTGTTCAAAAATACATGTTGATGCAACACCTGTCATTTTAATTAAGTGAATTACAGTAATATTGTAAAAATTGTCACTGCATTTGGGGCTTTGTCCCTGCATTGATTTGTCAAATTACTAGCATACCTCCTCTGAACCTAATCCTAAAGTCACATATTTAAGCTTAGTTATGTATTAAAAACCTAACTAACCAACCACTAACCTTTGGGCTGTTTTCCAATCATAGGCCCCTTGCACACATTTATAGGACCATGCAAAAATTCTTTGCTTCACTTTCCTGATTGCATTAAATTATATCTCTTGTATAATATGGCACCACTTGTTAGAGCATGTTTTAAATTTATAGCTTAGAACATTTTTCCAGTAAACAATGAAACAAAACATATGAACCAATAATAACAAAAATACCCAATTCAGAACATTTCAAACATAAAAGGCCACTCAAACTTCTGTCATTACAATCCACCAGTATCAGTTAATATATACAATCTCTGCAGAAGTAAAAGTCATCTGGTTAATTCCACATTAAAGAGATGTGTAACTAATGACAAGGTTGCTACTAGCAAACAACTTTATATTTCAGTGTTTCATCTACAAATTCAGTGCCTGCTGCCCTTGAAGAATAAATTGCCTATGTTACAGTAAAAAAAAATGGTAAACTGGTAATATTGCAGTAGGCCAGGGATTGGATGGCAAACTGAAAACAGGTTCGTAGTTACTAAGCATCTCATTCAAAGTAGGACATACACAGGACTGCAGCACCCCACCCCCTTAAAATACAGCACAGTATTAGCAATCCATTTACATGCTGTGGGAGTACAACTCACAGCCTTCTGCAGCAAAATGCAACTATGCTAGCTGTTCTGCTCCTAACACTGCCTTAGCATTCTCTAACACAAAAGTGAGACCATTTGCTAAACAAAACAATTGCACATTGTAAACAGACTTAGCATGAGCAGCAGTAAATTTCTCTTCCACTGAAGGTTCACAATTCCTTGAAAATGCACTTGAAACTAAATTCCTTGAAATAAATACACCTGAAACTCAGTTCCTTGAAAAATGCAGCTTGGTAGTTGGAGTAGGATTCAGGCTCTTGTTTCCTGTAACTAATGTACAGGGTTTGAGCCTAAGAAAATTAATAACCACCCGCTAACCCTAACTAGGGCATTTCACTCTCTCTCACACACACCCCAACCTCTTAGGGCAAAAAATCTAAGCAAAGCCTAAAATAAATAGGGACAGATTATAAATATTGTTCTCATGAAATAGAAAATTGCTAGAATAACAGGATTTGTGTTAGTATGCACTCTCTAAGGACATGTAGTCTAAAACTCAAATGTCTGTTATTATTTAGCAACTTCAATCTTTTTTATGTGGAAAAGACAAAAATATGGGGCAAAAATCTGGACATTCTGCAAAAACTTGGACAGCTGAGGGGCTACCTACCTCTTACATGCACAACCTCTCTCTCTCTTACACACACAAACACACACACACACACACACACACACCTCCCTTTTACAAACACACATCCTTCCCTCTTATACACACACACACCATACCTCTCAACTTCTTAGCGAGAAATTTGGACAAAGCCTGTCAAAATGGGGGGGGGGGCAAAGGCTCAGAACTAGGGACACATTTTAAATATTGCTCTTACAAACTTAGAATGTTGCTAGAATAACAGGATTTGTGTATGAATGCATTTTCTGAAGGACATGAAGTCTGAAACTCAAATGCATACCATTATTTAGTTTTAGTAATTTTAATCATTCCAGTGATTTGTCAAAAAAAGACAATTTTTATGAGGAACAGACCAAAAATATAAGGCATAAATCTGGACATTCTGTGAAAATCTGTATAGTTGAGAGGTATGACACACATATACAAGCCCTAAATTCCTCTTACACCCCACCCCATACTTTTCAACCTCTTAGACTAAACTAGACTAGAGCAAGAAATCTGGACAAAGCCATAAATAATAGGGGGACAAAGGCCCAAAAACAGGGACACCTTTTAAGTATTGCTCTTGCAAACTTTGAAAGTTGATAGAACTACAAGTTCTGCTTTAGTATGAATTTTCTGAACTTAGGATATGACGTCTAAAGTTCAAATGTCTGCCATGCTTTTCTGACTTCAGTCCTCAATGATTTGCCAGGAATTTGCCAGAAAAAACACAATTTTATGAGAAAAAGATCAAAAATATGAGGCAAAAATCTGGACAGTCTGCGAAAATCTGCTTTAGATTTATTCAAGCCTTGTTTAACATTTAACAAATATATATATGCCCTCCTGCTAAATACAATATATATATATATATATATATATATATATATATATATATATATATATATATATATATATATATACCTTCATGGTCTTCAAACACTAGCTCCTAAATTGCTGGAACAAGATCTTTAGGATCAGCTCTGCAGAACTGGCTTTGCTATGCTAGGGAGAGGCACGTGTCCCTACAACCAGCCTAAATCCATCACTGTAACATGGAGGGAAGAGAACAGTTCATTTATATTTTCCTCAAAATTCCAACTGCCAGGCAGAAAACATAGGTCAAGCAAGCAGATGGTCAGCCTCAGCCATAAACACAGACGTTATTAGGTCTTCTTCTTCCTTTTTTTTAAACTCAGGGCAAGCAGCTGTTTAGCTCCGGAAATTAAGCTGCTCAGCCACAAACACTCAAGTCTCTTTGGTTTACATATTTATTTTTTTATTGTGGGTGAGCTGTATAGCCATAGCAGAAAATTATTTTTTTCTTTTTTTTTTTGACTACAGCATGATCAGTCATTGGGATGCTGCAGAAGTGGATGCGTGGACCCCTAAAAATTATCATACGGATCCCCAGGAGTCTGCAGACCACAGTTTAAGAATCATTGACTTAATACATAGACAGACACGTATTACTAGAAAAGAAAACTAATCATATTAATTTTTTTTCCATTTATATACATTATACATTACATATTTTTTATAACAACTATCACTCAGTTCAACATTATATGAATTGCTCAATTAATGTCTTCCCTTAAACTTTATTCCTTTTCTCCACCCAAACATTATAACATATGCATGCACTGTTCCCATAGATTCCATTTATTTTTATGTAATTTGCTCCTTTCCTTTTCTAAACATCCCTTTACAGTTCTTTTATCTCTTAAAATATTTAATGCTGTGAATACAGATGGTTTAAATTTTGATTTCATTTTCAACTAATTGGTTTTTTTTGGCAGCCAGTAGAATTAAGCTTAATAAGGACTTACTATGTCTAGGCAATTCAGATACTGTGTTTCAGCTCAAAATAATTATTTCCTTAGTTGCAGTCATTTGCTCTCTTACTATTTCTGTCAGAGTACTCTGTAGGGAATTTTTCAAATCTGTCAACTCATTATACTCCTAAAAACCATGATTTCAGTTGCCTCTTTCTTCCCCATCACACCCTTAACATTTGTTATGTACCTGAGGAAAAATTCTTTGCAGTCTGCTTGCGGTATAATACATATGCAAATACTTCCAAGCAAAAATCTTAAACCTTCTGTACTTCGTTGCATACTTAGGAGCCATAGATATATCCTCCCATCATTCTCTTGGAAATTGCTTTTACTGTCTCTTCCCAGTCTTTTCTAACCTCCTCTGACTGATTGTTATAGTTATGCAATGTTTTATATGCTTTACTAACTATACCTTTGTTAACACCAGCTTCTGTTCTAGATTTGATTAAAATCTTTACCAGAGCAGGTTTTTCATTTAGGACAACCTTATCTTTTTTCCTATACTCTGATATCAATCCCGGTTAGGAAAGGCAGTCTCTAACCTGCAGTCCAAACTTCTTGGTCTTATCCCAATTTATTACCTTTACCTCTCTAGTCATTTATTCCCAATACCTTGGTTCCTTTGCCAGGTTTCGTCAGTAAATTCCAGACCCCTCATGCTAACTTTCTGAATCCCTACTTGCAGTCATGCCCATTGGCAAAATCTCCTTTCTCCATTTTCGTGCTGACTTCATGAATACTTTCTGCAAATTTTTGAATATAATATTTGGTATGGTTATTATTCTCCTTAAGGATCTGCAGCCAGAATCCCACTCTCTCCTTATTTCTTGAACCTCACCCCCAGTTTATTATCATCCCTTTCCACTTTTAATTATAACCTTTTGCTTTTGTTATGTATATAAGCCTTGACTGTGTAAGTCTAAAATATTCCTTCAAATGAGGTAATCCTAAAACACTTTGTTTTATTAGAAGGATCAACTCATCCTGTTAAACTCTTGCCATCTTCCTTCCAGATAAATTTCTTCAACTCTTTATGAATTATTGCCCACATCTTCTCCTCTGGTTGATGAAAATATGCCAGACCTGTATATAAAACAAAAAGGACTAAAAGCATTTTCACTCCTCACATCTTGCTATCTATATACATAAAAAAGAACTTCCAATTTCTTAGTTGTTAGGTTATCTTTTGTTAGATTCTTCCCAAATATCTTTAACTGCCATAACAGAAGCCATTTTAGTCTATACTCCTAAATACTTCAGTGTATCATGCCCCTATAAATATGGGTATTGTGGAACCAGTTCATGTATGGGTACATAATTTATGGCTATAGCCTTTGTTTTATCTTCATTAATTTTATATCCCATAAAGACTTTCCAGAACACTAAGATGTCCTTTTCTGGCTTTGTCAATAATACCATCTGCAAATAAAGCCAACTTTTTTTGATTACCATAGGAATTATATTCTTGATTTTGAGTCCCTTATTTTCTTTGCCAATGGATCTAAATATAAAGCAAATAACAAAGGGGAAAATGGACAGCCCTTCCTGGTTCCTCTGTCCAAACACAGTTTATAGGAGAGGAACCCTAACACTTTGATTCTTCTCTATAATCCTTTACTTATCCTCCTAATTAACCTTATTACTGTAGCAGGGAATGCAAAAGCTTCCACTGCCTTACTCATAAAATCCCAGCTTACTTTGTCATATGCTTTCTCTGCATCAAGAACCACCTACAACTGTGATTGTTTCTTACTTCCTGCTTCCATCTGTATCATCATTGCTCTAATAATGTTGACAAATGTTTGCCTCCCCTCAACAAAACTGCAATGATCCATATCTATCAATTTTGGCAACACATTTGCCATTCTTTTAGCCATTATAGACATAAACATGTTATAACTCTTTCTCTTTTATTTCTACCCTATTTTAAACTCCATTTTCTTTGTAACCCACTCACTAGCTATCCATATGAAAAAATCTTACTTCCCTAATAACTCTTGAATAATTTACACTAACCAAGAGAGAGCATCTGGGAAACAGACAAAAAAAAATTAAGCTTATTTCCTGCCTTTCCTGTTAAGTGGTATAGACTATTTGTAGGCTTCTGAGCCCCCAAGCCCTTCGGTGTTTGAGGGAAGCCTTCTAGCTTGTTTTTTTTTTCTTATAACTAGTCAGTTTTCTAGTTTCAGCACTTAAATCTGTTTCTTTGATCTCAGCACTTGTTCAGATAAAAAAAAAAAAAAATTTATCTGCTTTTACTGTACTTGTGTTTCTACCTACTTCATTTTACTTTTGCATCATCTTAAAAATACTCAATTGTATTTATTGCTGCTTGGTGTAACTCATTCTAAGCCTTTTGGTTTAAACACTTGGGCTTCGGACCAGTTGTTTTGCACTGAGAGGGTTTGTGGTCTGCACTGTTGTGGCAGAACAGGTAGCTTACATCCTTCTAGGTTGGGAACTGCTGATTGAGGGCTCAGTGTCTGTTATTCTAAAAGTGTATTAATTCTGGTTTAAGCACTTGAGCTTTCAGGCCAGTTATTTTACATTAAGAGGGTTCGTGGTCTGCACTCTTGTGGGAGGAGAGGCTGGACTCTGCCCTTCTGAGCTGGGAATTTCTGGTTAAAAGCTTATAGTGCATGCATATCTGAACTGCTTCTTACCAAAGTTGGTGCGCCTTGTTTGCTGTGGCATAAACTGGATTCGGGCCTGCTGGATCTAGCTTTGTTTGTGTAACTTGAGCACTAATCCAGACATTCTCTAAAGTATTCAATTGTATTTATTACTGCTTGGTTGTAACTTGATTAAAGTGTAGCTATCATTCTAAGTCTTTTGGATTAAGCACTTGGGCTTCAGACCAGTTGTTTTACATTAGGAAGGTTTGTGGCAAGCACTGTGGTGGCAGGACAGGTAGCTTTCATCCTTCTAAGTTGGGAACTGCTGATTGAGAGCCAAGTGTTCAAGGGTATTAGTTCTGGTTTAGGCACTTGGGCTTCAGGCCAGTTATTTTACATTAAGAAGGTTCGTGGTCTGCACTCTTGTGAGAGAAGAGGCTGGACTCTGCCCTTCTGGGCTGGGAATTTCTGGTTAAAGGTTTATAGTGCCTGAATATTTGAACTGTATCTTACTGAAATTGGTACACCTTGTTTGCTCTAGCATAGACTAGATCCAGGCCTGCTGAATCTAGCTTTGTTTATATGCTTGTTGTTTATTTGCTTGTTATTTCCCTGGAAGCTAATTCCACCTAATGCGCGGCTTAATACGCGGCTTCTCAGCGCTTCTGTGGATCACTAGTGATATCTGCATTGCTTACTGTACTAGTTCCTTGTTTCACTTGAAAGAAAGTTACTGTTTGTCGTTTTTGCATTTAGTTACTTGTAACACATTGCACTCAAGTTACCTGGCACTTGCTCACTATAGCAATTATATAAGTCAGCACTAAAAATTAAAAGCACTACACCCTCACTCCCCACTGGCCCTTGTTTTCAATTATTAAGGAATTCCCAATATTATTCTAGCATGTCCAAAGGTCAGTTGTCAATCTCCACTCCGGTCCAGCTGGTGAATCTGGGAATCTTGAGGCAATGTTATAACTGCCTCATGTACACAGACAACCCTCTCCTCCTCCCACATAACACAAATACTTGCGAGAGATGCAGCTATTTAGCCAAACTGGAGGCTGAGCTCTCTCAACTCAGGACTGGCAAGACCAGACAGGAGGAGAAGGCAACTACACACACCACAAAACCAGTCTCACATAATGCTACCACACCACTGAATCAAACACATAAACACACAAAGACATACTCGGAGGCTCTGAGTAAAAATTTGCCTAAACAGCAGAGGCCTCCAAAGCAGACACCCAAACAACTGCTACCTCAAGACACCCCACAAGCAACACATAAACCACAAAAGCAGTGTGCAAAGCAGTCACAGCCCTTAAGGCCAAATACAACACCAAACATACTTGTCATAGGTGACTCCATAGTCAGACACACTGACGTCCCACTCACCAGGCTGAACAAGGAGAGGGTCACATTAAGCTGCCTATCGGGTGCTAGAATCCGCCACATAACACAAGCACTCTGGTCACTCCACGGCAAGTACAAATATGACACAGTCATTGTCCATGCTGGTGTGAACGACCTGAGATGTACCTCCCTGGACTACATGAAAAGAGACATAGAGGAGCTCTCTGATTATGTAGTCCAGGCAGGTATGACCCTGACCCTGAGCAGTATCCTTCCTTCACCAAGAATGATGCCACAATATAGAGACAAGATGATCAGCTTTAACAATTGGCTTAATGTCTGGTGTCATTCAAAGGGGATCCAGTGTCTGTCTGCCTGGGATGACATGCTTGACAAGCCACACTGTTTCGCAAGGGACGGCTTGCACCTGTCACCCCTGGGATTCCGGATATTGGCTAAGGCTCTTGCCACCCCCATAGTGCCTTTTTAGGCAAGGCTCAAATTCTAAACCTACCACCCTAGAAAACAAAAATGGGAAGAAACTGAGGGTAATGCTGCTCAATGCCAGAAGTCTAAATCTCAAAATGCACACACTCGAGGCCCTTCTCAGTATGGAGAACATCGATGTCTGTGCTGTAACTGAAACCTGGTTCAAGGCTCCTGAGAGCACCCCGGCACTATTAGGTTTTACCTCATATCATGCGTTCCGGCCCCAAAACCCGGACCACACCACAAAAGGAGGAGGTGTATCCATATTCATAAAGGATACCCACACCTCCAGGTTGGTGGCAACGCACGAAGCTTCGGAAACCATCCAGGTGCAACTAACCATAGGCAAATCTGCTCTACAAATTGTAGCATGCTACAGGCCACCCTCTCAAACTCAGGAACCCCACACAGCCTTCCTGAAGACACTGGAGGGTATAAATGTATCTCCAAACACCATCATATTGGGTGACTTCAACTACCCGAATATAGACTGGGAACATTACTCAAGCCCTAACTTTCTAGCCCAACGCTTCCTGGAGTTCATAAATTCAAATGCCATGGAACAGCTAGTCACTGTTCCCATGAGAGGAGAAAATATACTAGATCTCATCACAAACATGGGGCAAAATGCTCCACACCGGAAGTATATCCCTCATTGGTGAGATCTGATCATAAACTAATCTCACTGCAAATCCACATCCCGCCCCCACCCCAAACAAAAAAGACCACAGTGAAGAACTTCTCTAAAGCAAACTTCACACTACTCAAGACTGGTGTGGTATCCTTCAAGGCCCCTGAGCCAGTGGAAACCACAACCCAAGCTGCAGAAACCCTAAAAATGCCTTATATGAACACCTCCAGGACTGCATGGATCAGGCAATCCCAAATAAAACCAAGACTCTTTCCACAAAGGGCAAACGTCCAGTCTGGTGGACCCCAGCCATTAACAAACTTTACAATAAGAGGAGAAAGCTACTACATGATAGAACAAAATCCATAAAAGGGAAGTCACCCCTGATCATTATTAGTAAAAAAATACGAGCACTCATAAAATCAACTAAGGCCAATTTTGAGAGAAAAATTGCCATGGATTCAAAGGACAATCATAAGGCCTTTTTCAGCTATGTTAGGAACCTGGGTGGAAACTCCCAGATATGCTCAGAATTAGTCCAAAATGATACAAAAATCACTGAACCCACAGACATTGCCAACATACTGGCAGACAGGTTCAGTGCAAACTTCACCCCTCTCCCCTAAAGAAGAGATAACTATCCCAGCAGAGTGTAGCCTCCCAGACATCTCAAATGTGCAGGTGAAAGCTGCTCTCTCTAAAGCTAAAAACACAGCATCAATGGGACGGATGGTGTCCCGGCTGTGTGCTACATGAGCTAAATGAGGAATTAAACCCGCACATAAGGCAGCTGTTTAATCTCAGCCTTACCACAGGATACGTGCCCAAGGAGTGGCGACGGCAACTGTGGTCCCACTCCACAAAGGCGGTGCCTCTACGGACCCTGGTAATTACTGCCCCATAAGCTTAACAAGTCTAGTCTGCAAAGCTATGGAGAGGATCATAATGGAGCTCATAAACAAAGATATAGGGGACTTGCAGACATTGGACCCGACCCAGTTTGGCTTCGTCAAGGGCAGATCATGCCTTTTGAACTTGGTCGACTTCTTTGAAACAGTCACCAAGGCCATTGATGAGGGAAAGGCAGTCCATACAGCCTACCTTGACCTTGCAAAGGCCTTGAACACAATACCCCACTCGGGTATTGTAGAAAAACTTACCAGCTTAAATGTAAACCCATATGTCACAAGATGGGTTGCAAACTGGCTTAAGGACAGAACCCACAGAGTTAGAGTTGCTGGCACTATGTCAGACTCCAAGCCGGTCACAAGTGGTGTCCCACAGGGCTCGGTCCTTGGCCCCTATTGTTCGGCATCTACTTCTCAGAAGTACAGGCCAACATGGGAGGACTTTGGCTGACAAAGTTTGCAGACGACTGCAAACTGGGCGCCATAGTGGAAAGTGCATCGGACACGGATATCCTTCAGAAGGGACTCACGGAAACAGATAGCTGGTGCCAGAGCCATGGCCTGAAGTTAAACGCCAAAAAATGTATAGTCATACCCTTCGGGAAAAACAAGGTAACCCCAAGCTACCATATAGGTGGCAATCTACTAAGCACAGAAGAGGTTATCAGGGACCTGGGGACCCAGGTTGACAGTGGCCTTTCTTTGACACTCACGTTGCTAAAGTGGTTAGAAAGACCTTCTACATTGCCCACCTGATCATGAAGGGATTCACATCCAGATCTAGTGAGGTCATTGTTCCCCTGTACTCTTCACTTATCAGACCAATGATAGAGTACAATGCCCCATTCGGGATGTATCTCACCCGACATCTGCAGCAATTGGAGAGACCCCAAAAGTTCCTCACCAAAAGGATAAAGGGACTCCAAAATCTGTCATATGCTGCCAGATTGAAGAAACTCCAGCTCTATTCAGTTGCATACCATCTGCTCAGAGGTGACATGTGCCTGACATACAAGGCCATGTCCAACCCGGAATTAATGGACATGCTCCACCTCAAAAAATCCAAATCCACCAAAACCACTAGAGCAAGCGACTTAAACCTTAGCACGGATATAAATAGGACATGCTGGAGGGATAGATTTATCATTCAGAGACTCCCTATGCTGTGGAATAAAATCCCGATCCATGTGAGGCAGAGCACCTCGCTGTCTCTGTTCAAGAGAAATCTTGACCTGTGGATGGGAGATCGTAGGTTTATCCCGGGAATCATCTCTGTGTCACTGCTGGAGAGAGGCAGAACAAACTAATGGGCACAGTATTTTTTCATATAAGGGGTGGCGTAAGCCGCAAAAATTTGGGCTAGGCTTATAAATGCCTTAGGGCAGATAGCCTAGTATAAACCTATGAACCTATGAACCTATAACCGCAGTTTAAAATTTAAATAGGTCTTTATGATGTTAGGTCTCCTGGTCACCTTCTTTGGATAATACAGTCACCACATCATTCTTCCAAGATATTGATGCTTCTCCTCTTTTTAAAATACTACTAAACAATATCATCTAGCTCTTTATCACGTTCGTCCCTCCTAACTTCCAACCTTACACAGGAATGTCATCTCTTCAAAGAGATTTTCCTGGTGATTGATTATACATCACCGTTTTTATCTCCTCACCTCCTATCTTAACTATTAGTTGTTCAGCTTCATCTTCCTCTAACATTGTCAAAATTAAGTCTTCCATAAATATTTCCATTTGTGCTCTTTCTTGGTTTCTACATTCCTCTGCTTTATACAGATTTTCATAAAATTTCCAAAATATGTCCAATACCTCCATAGGTTATCTGGTTATTTTTCTTGTCATAGGATCCTTAAGTTTGGTGACAACCCTTTCTAATTTCTGTTGCATAAGCCTTTGAACTAAATATGTTTGTGCTCTGGAGTTGTTATCTAAATATAGTTGGTTAACAGCAATCCTTCTAAATTCATGCATATGATCAGAATACTCCCTTATTTTCTGTTTTGCACTCTGCATTTGCTCCACTTCTTGTTCTGTGAAATCCCCCTTAATCTGCTATACTTTAACCATTGTCAGGCCCTCTAAATAATTCATATTACTCCTTAAGCATATCTCTTTCTCTTTTATTTCTACCCTATTTTAAACTCCATTTTCTTTGTAACCCACTCACTAGCTATCCATATGAAAAAATCTTACTTCCCTAATAACTCTTGAATAATTTACACTAACCATTTCTTAAATTCCTCTCTTTTTAACAGGTAGTGTCTCATTTTTACTTCACCATCCTGAATTTTAATATTAGTTTTTGTAGCATGATCTGAAATAGTTATTGGATGTGCGTTAAACTTTCAATTTAATGCACCTGTTCCTGTAAAATATGATTTCTACCCAATCTAGTCTAGTTATTCTACCTTTGGGAATAATTTTATATCTTCCATACTAAATATTTTCATAAATGTCTTCAGAAATCTATCCCTTTTGCTATATTTTCCCTTCTGGGTTCCCTGATACATCCTCATTATTGCAAATCAAGTTCCAGTCCCCTACTATAATTTATGTTCACTGCAGAAAGCTTATTATTTCTTTCAATATTTTCTTATGCTCCATAATATCAGTTTTATGTGGAATTTAAATATATGCTATCATAATCTTGACAATAGCTCCTTACTATATCGAATCTTCCATAATTGTCTTTTTTCCTTTTTCCTTTTATATCACTAATGGAACTCCTCTAGCAATTAGTATAAAGCACACCCCTTTTCCTTTGATCCTGATATTCTGCTCAATATCCATTCTGAAATCCTCTCTTTGTAAAATTCTCATGTTCATTTTTTTCCAAATGTGTCTCCTGCAGCACTGTTATTTGCACTCTGCATTTCTTAATATAAGTCAGTACTCTTTCATTTTGTCTATACCTGTAAGGCCATTTTCATTCTAAGATAATATGGATGGAGTAGCCATTATGATAAAAAGTTATTGTTCCCACCTATTATACATGACAGTTTTTAATGCTCTTTTCTAAGTTTTGTCTTACTTACACACACTAATCTTTGGCAAGTTGATTATTTTTGCATTTGCTTCCTCTCATCTCCATTTGAACCTATACCACATTTTTCAAGAATTTTTGCTTCAATGAAAACTCTCAAAAAACTAAATACATTTTCAGAACACCCCATCCCCTAACAACTTACACAAAACTATGTACATTTTCAATAAATGAAGAGTTTAAGCCTCCATATTGCAACAATTACCACAAATTGAAAGCTGCAATCACATGTATTACTCAATCTTAAAAAAAAAAAGTTATGTACTCACCATAATGTTCCATCTGAGTTGTCAATTTTTATGTATCCTCAACAGATGGGTTCAGTTCTGATCTCTTGGAACTGACTCAGCCTCTTGCTAAAGATTGTGGCAACCAAAAACTCTCAAGCTTCCCCCTCTGCTCATAATGCAACCAGTTCATTACCTAAGATCAAGTTTGCTAACAGAATAAACAGAAGAAGAAAAGGAAAGAAGATTTTATTTTCCAACGGGGATCATATCTGGGTTAGTCACCATTAAAAATAATCAGCCAAATTGTGATAAGGTAACAATCACCTCTCCTTCCAAAAGAATTACATAGGGGGTTGAAGGGTGGGGAGTTGAGGATACATGAAAATCGACAACTCAGATTGAATGTTATGGTGAGTACATAACTTCTTTGTTTGAAGTTGTCAATTTTCGTGCTATCCTAAACTGATGGCACAGAGTCTCCAGCTACCTTATTTCCTGGGCAAACTAAGGAAGGATATTCCTAAGCAACATTGAGCCAAATGATGCTCTACCCTTGAAGACCAGATCTATTTTGTAATGAGTAATAAAGGTATTGGAGTTAACCCATGTAGCTGCTGCACATATGTCGTGCATGGATGCTCTATCCTGAAAAACAGCTGCTGTAGCTACAGCTCTTGTGGAATGAGCTTTTGAAGGTCTTGGAAGAGTAACACCAGATTTGGAATATGTGAAAGAAATGCAGTTATCTAACCATGTTGCAAAAATGACTTTGGTTACAGCTTGTCCCAGTTTGGAATGTGAGAAGGAGATAAAAAGCTTGTCTGATTTTCTGAAGT
The DNA here is from genome assembly GCF_019279795.1 of Protopterus annectens. Taxonomy (NCBI): domain Eukaryota; kingdom Metazoa; phylum Chordata; order Ceratodontiformes; family Protopteridae; genus Protopterus; species Protopterus annectens. The sequence goes on along the minus strand of NC_056749.1, from coordinate 484,594,607 downwards.
CTTTTGTCCTGTATAGGTAGAAAAGTAACTATATACATTCAAAGAATGTAAGCAATACTCGACTTTGTTAGAATAGTTGGGGAAGAAAACAGGCAAGTTAATACATTCATTGATGTTGTTCTCAGAGACCACTTTTGAAAGGAATGAAGGGTTGGTTCTGAGTGAAACTCTGTCCTTATGAAAGACTAAATATGGAGGTTTAGATGATATGGTTTGAATCTTTGAAATTCTTCTGTCAGAAGTAAGTGCGACTAACAGAAGAGTCTTCCAGGAAAGGAACTTAATATCATAAGTGTGGGCAGGTTCAAAATTGTTTAGTGATTGCTTGTAATGCCAAGTTGAGGTCGCATAAGTGAGGTCTTTGAAGGGAGGTTGCAACAGAAGAGTACCCCTCAAGAAAGACTTAGAGAGCTTGTGAAAGGCCACAAAAGAGTCTTTGAAACCAATAAGGAAGTTGGACATGGCTGCTAGCTGAACTTTGATGGTTGAGGCAGAGGCTCCACTTTCAAAAAGGAATGCCAAGAATTTGAGGATTTCATGAACTGGAGCTGAAAAAGGGGTCAATGTCATTCTGCAGGGCCCAATATACAAACTTCTTCCATCTACCAGAATACAGTTTTTGTGTGGAAGGCTTATGAGACAATAGTAGTATGCGTTGAACAGAGGAAGAGACCATAGGTTGTCTGGCTACTACTGGAAGTGGAGATACCAAGCTATCAGCTTGAGGTTGTGAATGTCGGGATGGAACATTCTTCTTGGGTGGGACAAGAGATTTGGAACTGGATCCAGTAACAAAGGTTGTTTGGTTAGGTAGGCCAAAGGAAGGGGAACCAAATCTGTCTAGGCCAAAAGGGAAAAGGGGGCTATGAGATGGCTTTGCTCTTCAGCCTGATGGTTTTCTGAAGAAACTTGGGAATCAAAGGTATTATTGGGAAGGCATAAAGGAGACCGGGAGGGGGGGGGCAATTGTGGAGAAGAGGCTTCCCCTATTGGGGAGATTAGGGCAAAATAGCTGCTGCATTTGTTGTTCAGGGGAGAGGTAAATAGACTGCAGCAAGGCTTGCCCCATGAATGAAAAATTCTCTCATACACTCTCTGATTAAAGGACCACTCAATCAAAAATAAGTAGAAGAATGAACCTGCTTAACTTATCTGCTATCACATTGGAATGTGCATTGCTATGAGATAGCATTTTGATGAGATTGTCCACTGCCACACTCTCAGGGCTTTTCAACATAGTGGCTAAGACCTGGTTCTTCCTTGTTTGTTGATATACCAGACTATTAACATGTTGTTTGTTTGAACCCCAATCACTTCAGATGGGAGAGCATCCTGAAAGGCTTGCAACATTAAGAGCACTGACCTCATCTTTAGAACAGTGATGTGTAATGGGGCCTCTACTGGGAACCAAATGCCTTGGACTGTCTCTCCACTGCAATGTCCCCCACTCCAGCAGGGAGGCATTGTGGCCTTGGGCTGAAGGAGAGAAAAAAGACGTACTTGTAGAATTTATTCTGAAGGAGTCCACCATGTTGGATCTTTCTTGCAAATGTTGGTGATGGAAATTAGTGTAGACATGGGATGGATAAGTATTGACCATTGTGCTGCAAGCAACCACTGAAGAATTCGCATATGGTATCTGGTCAGGGGTACAAGAGTCATTGATGCTGCCATGGAGCCCAATATTCAGAGAATTAGTTTGGTTGCCACTTTGTTCTTGCTGATTATGTTCAAAACTTGTGTATGATTTGTCCTTAATCTTTATGGAGGAACAGAGGCAATAGCGGTTTTTGTGTTTAAAATGGTACCTATGAATTCTAGGACTTGCGTTGGCTGTATGTGACATTTTTTGAGTTGATAGCTATTCCCAAGGAGGAGCATGTTTGAGTTGATACCTGGTCATGGCAATCTGGAGCCAGTCATCTAGGTATGGAAACACTTAGAATCCGTGCAGTCTCAGGTGAGCTGCTACTACTGCCATGCATTTGGTGAACACCCTGGGGGCTGTAGTGAGACCAAAGGGCAGTACTCTGAATTGGTAGTGACTGGCCCCCAGCTGGAAGTGCAAAAACCTCCTGGATAACCTGTGCATTTTTATGTGATAGTACACATCCTAGATTTGTGGAGCACATCCAGTCATCCTTTTTCAGGAACGGAAGAATGGACTGAACTATGACCATCTGGAATTTTGTTTGATGAACCAATTTGTTTAATTTGCTGAGATCTAGAATAGGTCTCCAACCCCCTGTCTTTTTTGGCACTAAAAAGAACTTTAAGTAAATTCCAGATCCTATCTTCTCTGTGGGGACTTCATATATGACTCATTTTCTAGTCACTTTTGTATTTCTAGTGCTGCTTGTTCCCTTTGATTGAGTGGGACATCTGGGAGTTTTTTGTAAGAGGATGGGGTTAGTGAAAAGGAGATAATATCTCTGGATATAATTCCCTGCACCCTTTTGTCTGAAGTCATCTGTAGCCATACTCTCTGGTGCACGGAAAAGTGACCCCTGACTGCCTCCAGAGGAGGGCACTTGGGCCTCCTTTCAGGAGCTCTGGAAAGGTTTACCAAAGAGCGAGTCTCGGAAAACATGGTTCCATGGACCCCCTCTGATGCAAGGGCAGTGTCTACCATTAGAGCTCCCCACTCTGCCCCTGGAGAAGCCATCACTATGTGTCAGGAAAAACTCTTAGGACTTCTTGAACCACATTTTTCCACCAGTACGCTGGTTCCTCGAAAAGGGTCTCTCAGGAGTGGAAAAATGCATGCCCACTGCAAAAAGAGTCTTTCCATCCTTTTCGTACCTAGTGAGTGTGTCTTTAACTTTGGGCCCAAACAAGGATGTGCCGTCAAAGGGAACAATGATGAACATAGACTTGAAGGGTTCCACGAAGTTGCACAAACACATCCAGGTGTGTCTCCTTAAGGTTACATTTGAAGCAATTCCTCTTGTAATTCCATTGGCTGCATGAAAAATGAGCCTCATGGACGAGTTGAAAATGGAAGTCAGGGTGGCCAACTGATAAGGTACGGAGTCCTGAACCTTGTCAGAAATGGTTTCCAAAAGGGTATACGAAAGTTCTTTAACCAGATCCCTCTGCAACCTCGTAAAATGTGCCAGATAATTCAAAGACCATAAGGTAAAGGTCGATGAAGCATAAATTTGTTTCCCTATCCTATCCATCATACTAGACTCCCTATTAGGAGGATGAAAAGTGGAACTTTCATCTTCCAATTCCTTTCTGGTGGCTGCTGCCATGACCATGGCACATACTGGTAAGCCCTTGGTCCAGAAGGGTTTGTCTAACAGTGCAGTTATGATTTTGTCTGGTCTCCAGGGTATTGGCTCAATAAAGTCAGGAGCCTTCCACACCCATTGAGAGATCAACTCATTGAGCTCATCAGTGGGCAGGGTCACTCAGGAGGTAGATGGTCAGGTGCCAAAAGGGTAGGACTGCTGGGCTCCCAACCACCTCTCTTTTTAAAATTTCCAGGATCATGGGTATCCTTCACCTTCTTTAAAATCTGTGTCCTCAGAGTATGATTCTTCAGGGGTATCAGTGTGTTTCCTCTTACATTTCTTCTTCTGAGGAACCTCCTCAGTGGGAAGCTCTGGGCCAGTGTCAGAACATAACATTCCCAAATGTGGGGAACCCTGAGGCCTTGACACCCGCTATCAAACTGGATGAAGTGGATGAGATTCTGGTACAAGCATTGACTTGAGAGACTGCTCTGAGGGGGGTGGAACTGACTGCTGTCTTGGAACAGACAAGGCCCTCTCCATTGCCTCAAAAGCCAATCCACCCATGGTAGAAATGAAGACTGGGCCAGAAAGAGCAGAGTTGGGCACTGCAGTCTCCCCCCAATCAGGCAGATCCCTCCCGAGGCAGAAGCCGGAGCTGAGATGATCTGTGCCAAGGCTCTGAGGAAAAGAGATGACTCCAAATAAAACTTGGGTGGACTCAAACTCCTCGGAACTAATAGGACAGATACAGCTCCAGAAGGTCTCTGGTTTCAATCGAGCCAGAAACCTCAGAGACACAATCGGTGCAGATGAAAAAGACAACTTTGGAACAGAGGCAGTCAGTACCAGATAACTCATAACCAAGGACTAAGAATTTACCACAGAAGTCAGAGGAGGAAAGGTGTTTGGAAGGGTAGAAGGAGAAAGACTCTGACCCTGACCCATTGGGATAGGAAGCCTAGAAGTTCCAGTAACTCCTTGTGCCCAGAGTATCTTCCTCACCACTCTTTCCAGCTCTTCTTCAGTGAAGCTTCTGGAAGAACAGGTGGATTTCACCAGAGAAGAAGAATGGTCTAGGAAAGGGGAAGGCAAGGAAGGGCTCGATGGACAGGGAATTCCTGGACCTAGGTACTGTCATGAATTCTTTAGTTGGCACCAATGAAGATGGTGTCAAAAGTATTGTCTTTTCTGAAGGCGGTACTGAGGAAACTGTTGGTATTGTCAGTTGAGATGAAGGTTCCAACAAAGCAGGTGGAACCGAAAACTTAGACTTCTTAACAGTTGGTGTTGACATAGGTATCAGCACCGAAGAATTCTGTTTCTTTACTTCTGAATATTTGAAAGAGGAGATTGAGAAAGCTGACTTGGGGGATTTAGATTTATATCTGGTAGGATCCTTGGATGATGACCCAGAAATAGCCTCACCAAAGGAGAAGAGTAATACTCCCATTATAATTAACTTGTTTTTGCACTTCTTTAGAGCTCAATGGCTAAAAGAATGACAAATGGAGCAGACTTCTTGTAAATGGTGAGGTCTTAAACATAAAACACATAGTGAGTGCTGGTCCTAATATGGAATTCTGTGAGAGAACTTCATACATCTCTTAAACCCTGCAGGGGTTTTCTCCTTTTCCTTGTTTTTATCTGCCATGCCAAAGTGGGAAAGCAAAAGACACCACACACACACAAGCACACATACACACAGATTCGCACACCCACACAGACAGGGAAAGAAATAATATCCATATAAATAGAGCTTTTTTTTGGATGTAAAGGGTACAAAAGTAATGAAATACAAGCGATGGTAAAAGGGAAGCTACCAAAGGGTAGAGGGAAGGGTACTAACTATAGTATGTAATAAATACACAAAGTACAAAAACAGGAGAGGGAAGCAGCAAAAAAAGATGTGATAGATAGAAAAAGAAAGATCTGATGAAACGTGGGAAAAATATAAGGTAAAAAGATAATAGCAATTCACTTATCAGAAGGCAAAAAAACAGTTCTGAAGCTTATAGCAGCAAGCGAAATCTGAGGTAATGAACCAGCTGCATTATGGGTTAAGGGGAAAGCTCGAGAGTTTTTTTTTAACAAACAAATTTACTAAATTCTCACATATGACATAGGCAATTTTACATTTATATAAATGAAAAACAAACAACATTGACATCATTGTAATTGCAAACATTATACATCACAGACACAATTGAAACAACTGTAGTTGCAAATGTTATACATCACTTATAATCTGTCCAGTCATTGTCAGGTAAGCATTATATGGCTCATTCAAATCCTGCCTCGTAAACCTTGTTCCTTCTCTGCATATATCTTTCCCATAATTCCCATTTTTTCCTATGTAGTTTGCTCCTTTCCTTTTCTAAAGATCTCAATTTGAGTTGTTTTTATCTCTGTTACTATAGTCAATACTTGTACTAGTAACTTTGGACTAGACTATGATTTCCATTTTCTAGTAATTCCTTTTTTGGCAGCCACCATAATTAGACTCAGCAAGGCTTTACTATGTCTAGGCAATTCTGATTCTGTATCAAAGCTCAAAAAATCATCTCCCCAGTCAATCCAATCAGTTCACTCAGCATCTCCAACAGAGCGATCTGCAGGGAATCCCTAAAGTCTGCCAGCGCATTACACTCCCAAAAATATGTCCCCAGCCACCTCTCTCTTGCCTGTCACAGCTCCAACATTTGCTATCCACTTGAGGAAAAATTCTTTGGAGTCTTCTTGGGATATAAAAATACTTATGTAAACAGTTCCAGGCAAAGATCCAAAATGTTCTAGACTTTGTTGCATATTTGGAAGATATACATATATCCCCACATTTTCTTTCTGTAAATTGCTTATCTGGTCTCTCTTCTCAATCCTTTCTAAGCTTCTTTAATTGATTCTTATAATTATCATGCAATATTTTATTTGCTCTATTAATTATTCATTTTTAGTGGCAGCTTGTGTTCTAGATTCTATTAAAAACTCCACCAGTGCTGTTCTTTCATTTAGGACCCCCTTATTCCTTTCTCTTTGCCTATACCCTGATATCAATCCTTGATAGGGAAGGCAATCTCTAACCTGCAGTCCAAATAAATTCTTGGCCTCTTCCAATTCTAATACCATTCCCTTTCTAGTTATTTGCTCCCAATACCTTGGTTCCTTTGCCAGTTTTCTCCAATAAATTCCACCCCCCTCTTGCCTATTATCTGTAACCCTAACCACAATCATCCCTGTCAGCAGTATCTCTTTTCTCCATTCTTTTGCTGGTTGTAGTGTAGTTTTTGTGACTTTATAGACACCAGAGGTGCCTTTGTGCACCCATTGACAAATTATAGATTTTTGTTTAAAGTGACTGCCAATTGTATGATGATACATGTGGTTTATTTAGCGTACTGTGTGTCTTGCAGTATGTTGTATGTGGGCAAGACACACAGGACATTTAGGGATAGGATCTGTGAACATCTTTATCAGATCAGGATCAAGTCCTCAGTGAATGCACTTTCCAAACATGTTTTAAATACTGATGAGACCCGCAGTTTTAAGTTCATGGTGATTGAGGTGATATATCCCAACTCCCGTGGAGGTGACATTAGGAATTTCACTGAGACCCAGGAAACTAGGTGGATAGTTAGACTCAGGGCTGATCAATAGCCTGGACTCAATGATAAAGTGTCCCTTAAACCCATTTTAAAATCTAGAGGATTAAGGGCTTGCCAGCCCTGAATGTGATTTTTATCTGTTTATTATATTTTTTATCGGTTATATTATATTTTTTAATTATATATATATATATATATATATATATATATATATATATATATATATATTAATTATACATTTGTTAGTATTTGATACAAAGTTTTATTCATTCTTTATAAAATATAATAAAGTACTTGCTTAGGTTCAACGCAGGTTCTATATTCAGATGAAACGTGTTGTCCAAAACCAATAGATGTTGGGAATTCGAGTCTGTTCAGATCAGTCCATACATCGAACAAACACAATAAAGCAGGCAGTATAAAGCATGCAAAAACGCAAACAGGAACACAAACGGGTCTTTTGAAATAAGATAGATATTCCAAGCTGGTAATCCAAGAAATTGCCTTCAAGCTAATATCAGGTTACTAGATGTCTCTTCAAACCAAATAAAATACAGTATCCGAATCAGGAACTCAATATCATCCAAGATAATAAAAGCAACAAATCTTTTATTGACATATGTTCGGTTAGCGCTTTCGCCAAGCGGCTTTTTCAAACCATTAAAAACACAGCAATACTGAAGGACACCTTTTATGTAGTTTAAACATATACTACCAAAAACGAAATATTCTAGGAACCCAACACTTGACAAAACAACACCAAAACCAGTTCCCAGAACAAGCCACGATCCACGACAATGTAAAAATAAAATTCTTTATTAGGTACAAAAACAATGGTTGAGCGCTTTCATCTACCCAACGTAGATTTCATCAGAACACAAATAACATCAAAGCTTTTTCTTAAATACATAAAATCACCCGCCTTTTATATCACCTGACTAATGAAATACATTTAAATTTAAAGACAAATTACCTAATTCAAAAATAATATTAAAACCATGAAAATGGCAACAATTATCAGCTGTATACTGAATAATCTCAATCATATAAAACCTAACACAAATTGTGCTGATATTTACTGAATATGTACTCTGTTAAAATAAAATAAATAAATTTCAAATATTTAAGAAATAACAAATGTTGACCATTAATAAATAAAAAGACACAATAAACACAATACATAAATTGTGAGATTTGAAATATAAAGTTGATACCTAAACTCTATTAATACATAGCTTAAATGTACAACAGTTAATAGTGAATGAATAATTGTATCTCATGTGATATATGAGTTTATCTGCTTATGTTTGTGTCTGGCCTGTAGTTTAGTTAATTCCTTATAAGGGGCTTGGTAGGAATGTATTCATTAATACCTGGTGGGCTAGCCGCATTGAGTTTGATCTGCCATTTAGTCTCTTTTTCCCCCAAAATTGCCTTGATGTTACCCCCCCTGGGATTATTCTTGACCACTTCAAGAATAGCAAATTTGAAGGAATCACAACTTGTACTACCACTTAGATGTCTATATAATGCATTGTTCATGTCTTTCTTTTTTATACAATATAGATGGTCATAGATTCTATTACGTAATTTTCTCTCAGTTTTTCCAACATAAAAGCTAGAACAGGAGTTACACTTTCCTAAATAGACAACATATTGGGTCTGACAGTTTCCTTTACAAAAATAAATTCTACTTCTAATGTTATTCTCTTATCTAATACTCTCAACTGTTAAAATGGACGAGCACTGGTTGCAATGTCCACAATGCTGAGTGCCTTTCCTATCAATATGTCCCAAATAGTCCCTTTTAGAGGACCTAATATCAATCATTCTTTTAAAATTCATCCCAGTTTTGTAGACATAAGTAGGTCTCTTACTCAGTCTATCACTTATTCCTTCATCACTAGTGAGTATATTCCAATTACTGTCTATAATCTTTCTCACTTCCCCTACATGTTGTCCAAATTGTAGAATACATGACCTCTGATAACCTTCTCCCTGTGAATTTCCTTCATTTGTTGTATGTGTCGACAGTTGCTTTCCCAGGACGGGGGTATATTTGTTACCCCATTCACCCTTAACATATTCAGTGATGTCCTTAATCATACGTTCGGGATAACCTCTTTGTCTAAATAAATCACCTATGAATGCCATCTCAAGAATCATATCTTCCTTTCTAGATGTCATCCTGGCAGCCCTTATACACTGCCCTTTTAATATACTTCTTTTCTGCATGTATGGATGGTTACTTGAAAAATCTAAGTATGCATTACAGAATGTATCTTTCCTATAAATCTTGGACTGAAAGGTGGATCCGTCACTGAAGATATAGGTGTCTAAATAATTGATACCTATTCTACTGAAATTATGGGTGAATTGTAGATGAGGGGTACTTCTGTTGATGTAATCCAAAAATTTCATCAGTTTGTCTTCGTCCCCTTTCCAAAGAATAAATAAGTCATCCAGGTACCTAACATAACAACATATATATTCTTTCCAGGTAGACTGCAAAATGAATTCCTCCTCCCAATCCAGAAGTACCTGATTGGCATATATGGGGGCACAGGCCGCCCCCATAGCAACACCCGCAATTTGTTTGTAGTACTCACCTTCAAAGAATATAAAGTTGTTATCTAATACAATATTGATGAATTCCGATAAGAGATCGATTTTGTCCCACTCTAGTAAACTATGTTTATTCAAACTATTAATGAATCTAGTCAGTCCATCAGCTTTGGGGATACAAGAAAACAGATCCTTTATATCAACAGTAACATAAAGTAAACTGGCATCCCAGATATCTTGTTGAAATTTTCCTAAGAATTCCCAAGAATCTTTTATAATATGTGGAATCAAACTATAAATAGGCTTTAACTACTGATCAATAACTTTACCAAAAGAGAAGGTTTTACTGTGACTACCTGAAATAATGGGTCTAAACGGGGGGTCCATTATATTTTTATGCATTTTGGAAATCCCCACAATAGTGGCCACCGTAGGGTGTTCAACTTTTAAAAAATTGTATAAATCTTGTGTGATACAATCATCAAGTAGGAATTCTTCTAGATATAAATCTATTCTTCTGTAAGCTATATTGATTTGGTTGATGGAAGATACCTCATACTGCTCAGAGTTATTAAGTATGTCAAAGATTTTTACAATATAACTGTCCATATCATATAAAACAATTCCACCCCCCTTATCTGCAGTCATGATCCTAATATTATGTGAACATATAGAATCCAATAGTCTATCGATAGTGGCACTCCACTGATGAGAATCCCCTGATTTATATGTTGTATTATACAAGTCATAAATCTGTTTACTAACCACCTTCTCAAAGGTAATAAGAGTGTTGTGCATAGGGGGAGTGAAATTACTTTTTTTCTTTAAACAATCAGCTTTATATTCATGATGGGATGTATTTTGAAAAAATATACCCAAATTGAGCTTTCTCATGAATAATTTCAGCTCAGCTATGGTATCAACCAGATCGAATTTCCGATTCGGAATGTATTTCATACCTTTAGAAAACAAGGTGAAATGTTCAATATTTATGGGATGTTGAGTATAATTATAAATTTTAAAATCTCCCAAACTATGGACAACCCCATCAATAACCTTGATGTCCTTAGTAGGGTCTTCCTGTACCATTAATACCTGTGGGGATTCCTTGTTCCTATTTCCCTTTGTCTCCATTGATTTCCTTGCCATTTGTGGCTTCCCCTCCATTTTGGTTCTTGCACTAAAAAATCTTGTCCATATTGTTCATCTCTATAAGGTTCATTGGATAAATAGTCCACATTGTTGCCCCTGACAAACCTATCAGATTTTACATAATTTCTTTTATTCCAATTATAAGCAGTTTCATTCTCATATTGTCTAGTATCCCTTAAGAATTTTTTACATTTTCTTTCAAACATTTTTTACAACCAATTTCTGCATGCTGAAATTGCTTAACATGTAATTTCTCCCATTGTGGGAACAATAAATCATTAGTAATAGCAGCATTAAGTTCATCAACTTCTTTCAGTAAGAGGCTCAACTTGTTATCATTGCACATAATAATGAATTCCATAAATTGCTTACCAAAGCTATCAAACATGTTATTGCAAATTTTAATATTGACATCATTTAATTCAACTCCTATGGGCTGTTTAAAAAAGCGAAGGCCCATTGGGACAATACCATGATCCACACATTTCCGTAAATATAAATTATCCATCTGCAGTGCCTTTATTTGATTAAGCTTTTTACCAAAGCTAAATATCATGTCTTTTAAAGTGATATCTACTTCATGAACCTTACTGTTGTTCTTACGATTATCCAAAGAACAGAAATCATAAGGTAAGTTTAAAAATTTGTCCAACTTGATATTAAAGTTATTAGACATACCATCAGATGTGTCCGAAACGTGGGATCTGTTATCAACAGCAGTATCTTTCCCGTTCGCCGAATTGGATCCCACCAAAGTGGAATAAGTTCTAGTAGGTTGCATACGCTTAGGTTTGGCTCCAGATAGTACATAAACGTCCTCCGAAACGTCACCAGAAGCTGCTGAAATATTAAACTTCCCCAGAGATGGACCAGAGGTTCCGTTCCTATAAGAGGCATCGTTCGACTGTAAAATGTTCCTTTTTGGAGCTCCTTGACCGTTGGGGATTTCATCAAGACTTCCACTTCCAGTGTCGGAACGTGGTGATGTCATCCCCTCCACTTGAATTTTGTCCGAAGCTGTATTACGTGTAGTAGTAGGCAGTGTCAAGAGTTCTACAAGCTGAGTGATCTCTCCCTTGAGTATCACTAATTTGGAATGTATATTATCTACCTCGTCCCTCCTGACGGGCAAAAAATTGCAAGATATGTCCCCAATGGAATCCATGGCAAAACAGCTACTACCAAAACCGAAATATTCTAGGAACCCAACACTTGACAAAACAGCACCAAAACCAGTTCCCAGAACAAGCCACGATCCACGACAATGTAAAAATAAACTTCTTTATTAGGTACAAAAACAATGGTTGAGCGCTTTCATCTACCCAACGTAGATTTCATCAGAACACAGATAACATCAAAGCTTTTCCTTAAATACATAAAATCACCCGCCTTTTACATCACCTGACTAATGAAATACATTTAAATTTAAAGACAAATTACCTAATTCAAAAATAATATTAAAACCATGAAATGGCAACAATTATCAGCTGTATACTGAATAATCTCAATCATATAAAACCTAACACAAATTGTGCTGATATTTACTGAATATGTACTCTGTTAAAATAAAATAAATAAATTTCAAATGTTTAAGAAATAACAAATGTTGACCATTAATAAATAAAAAGACACAATAAACACAATACATAAATTGTGAGATTTGAAATATAAAGTTGATACCTAAACTCTATTAATACATAGCTGAAATGTACAAGGGGTATGGATGGTTACTTGAAAAATCTAAGTATGCATTACAGAATGTATCTTTCCTATAAATCTTGGACTGAAAGGTGGATCTGTCACTGAAGATATAGGTGTCTAAATAATTGATACCTATTCTACTGAAATTATGGGTGAATTGTAGATGAGGGGTACTTCTGTTGATGTAATCCAAAAATTTCATCAGTTTGTCTTCGTCCCCTTTCCAAAGAATAAATAAGTCATCCAGGTACCTAACATAACAACATATATATTCTTTCCAGGTAGACTGCAAAATGAATTCCAACACATTTTTACTAATATTATAAAGGGACAAGCAAGGCTGAATCCTGCGCAGAATAATTATGAAATAGAGTTGGCTGATTTATATGAGAGATTGGTAGACAGGAAGTACAGGATAAAAGAAATTGATGATGGCTTTCAGTACACTGAAAGCCATAGAGCAGGTAGGGCATGCCCTATTTTGTCTGAACGAGGGAATGAAGTTTATAAGGTTGTCAGGACAGATATACTTCCAAGTAAAGGTGAACAACAGAAAATATCATTGTTTTATACACAAGATGTTCAGCAAACCAAGGAGATTTTTTATAAACACTGGGATATTTTGACGGTGGATCCAGTTATCAAGGGCATAGTGGGCGATCAACCACAGTTCCTCTTTAAAAATAAAAAGAATTTACATAGATTATTATGCTTCCCCGGTCAAGAAAACCATTCTAGAAGTGCCACTTATACAGGTACACAACCATATAATAAGTGCAATTTTTGCTCCTGTGTTTCTGCCACAGATATGTTTGTACACCCTGTTACATCTAGAGTATTTACATTCAATATTAATGCAAATTGTGATACAGAACACGTGGTTTATATTGCCACGTGTATTTCTTGTACTGCTTTCTACGTCAGTAAAACCGACAGGAGATTAAAGGATAGAATAAGGGAGCACTTTTATCAAATTCGTATTAAATCTAACATCAATGCACTTTCAAAACATGTATTAGAGAATGATGAAACACATAACTTTAGATTTTTAGTTGTGTACGTTAATGTACCTAGTATTAGAGGTGGTGATCTTAGAAACCATACTGAACAAGTAGAAACTAGTTGGATCATTAGGTTACAAGCACATACTTACCCTGGCCTTAATGACAGGATCCCATTAAAACCAGCACTTAAAAATAGGAGAATTAGTTATAGATGAATTTATTATTTTGTTTCATTATTATTATTCATTCATTTTTAAAGTAATTTTATTCAAGTTTGTATTAAAGTTTGATAGTCAAACAGTTTTTATGTACTTTTTAGGTACTTTTGATGCTTTTTAATGCATCTAACTACACAGTATGTTTCTTTATGTAGTTAATTGGTTGTTGAACATCTTTATTAACCAATTATGTTTAAACTATATAAAAGGTGTCCTTCAGTATTGCTGTGTTTTTAATGGTTTGAAAAAGCCGCTTGGCGAAAGCGCTTACCGAACATATGTTAATAAAAGATTTGTTGCTTTTATTATCTTGGATGATATTGAGTTCCTGATTCGGATGCTGTATTTTATTTGGTCTGAAGCGACATCTAGTAACCTGATATTAGCTTGAAGGCAACTTCTTGGATTACCAGCTTGGAATATCTATCTTATTTCAAAAGACCCGTTTGTGTTCCTGTTTGCATTTTTGCATGCTTTATACTGCCTGCTTTATTGTGTTTGTTCGATGTATGGGCTGGTCTGAATAGACTCGAATTCCCAACATCTATTGGTTTTGGACAACACGTTTCATCTGAATATAGAACCTGGTTTGAACCTGAGCAAGTACTTTATTATATTTTATGTTGACTTGTTTGGCTATATTGCTCGGGCTCATTTATTTGCTTGTGGTACTGTCATTAATCTGGTGTATTTTTCGTTTTTTCTGCTACCACAGCATAACCATGACAGAGTCAATTGATAATAGTTTAGAACTTCCTTATAATCCTAACAAAGTAGAGAAAAGCAAAATGATACATCTACACCTACAGAATTGTGCTACTGCTGACGTCAATCCGTTGCTTCACTTTGAACTTGTAGCCGCTAACGGCAATGAAACCTTAAGCAGCACTGACTTTGAAATTTTAAATACTGCCCTTTCTTTTTTGGAATCTGATTTACTAAAATTAAAATGTCTACAAATGCAGCATTTCAATTTTGAAGCCTGTATTAAAAAGAAGATTATACCCTGAGGGCTAAGAATTTTGAAAATGCCAACGACAGGGAATACATACCCAGAACTGTTGTATCGTTGGCAACAATTGAATATCGAGGTGAGCATCAGTTACATGACATTGCTTAATGAATTCTTTATGCCTGAAGAACTTTCCTTACAAGAACTTATAAAGAAAAAGCAGAATGACTTATATGGTAAATTTAAAGACAGCATTGTTGAGCCGCTACTTGATCGTTTAGTTGATAGTGTCTGCTTGTTTGAGAAAAGACTGTTGAAACAGAAAAAAACATAAGTTATCGAGGGATACTTATGATTTCCTACATGGCCAGGTCTTCACTTGGCCTAGGAACAATAATAATGATTTGAATAGACAAAATATTGCACATAGTAACCAGAATGCTTTATATGTGTCGAATAATAACAATAACAGAGTAATTAAGAATGGTAGGAATGTTTCTTCCAATATCACCTCTCCCAGTGTTAATGCTTCCATCAACGGTAGTAACACCACTGAAGTTAACATAATGAGCAACTCTGTGGTGGGTGATGCTTCTTTAGAACTTAATATTAGTGCAAATTCTGGTAATGTAGTCTCTAATAATGAAACAAGTATTGTGGAACCTGTAGTTATCAACAGTAGTTATAACTTGAATTTATTAAATGCTGATGCTTCGTCAGGAAGTGATTTATTGGTTCATAGAAAAACACCTATAACGTCTAATAGTGGTAACTCAACAGAAGTCCTTAGTCCTTTCCCTATCCCCAACACATACAACAGGGGGAGAAATCACTCTATGAGCAGGGGGAGGCAGAAAAGGAAGGCCTTAGTAGGGGAAATGAAGGAACCCACGCTGAAGAAAATGTGGGAAAGAATGGCCTAGTGTGGAACCTTTCACATAGACTGCTAGATAAATATGAACTTGAGGTCTTGAATAAGAGTTTATCATTTATACCTCCATGAAAAGTAATACGGTAGATACCATTTTAGATGTTAAATTGTTTGTACGGAATTTACAGCTAAAAATATTATTTAATAATGCTGCCACTGGAACACTGAAGGCACAGTTCAGAAAACCAATTGTTTTTGTTCCTAATTTACATCCATTATTGGATGCATTTAGTAAAATTGTTGAAAGAGATATTTATTCTTTAGCAGATGGACCTACTAAGATTTGTAGAAAAAGTAATCATACACTTAGACAAAAAATAGCTCTGAATAATTTGAGGAATGATAAGAATATCTCGATCAGACCAGCAGACAAGGGTGGCCCAGTTGTAGTGCTAGACAAAGTTGTCTATGACCGATGCATGGAAGAAATGTTGGGAGACACTAAGTTTTATAGTCCTATTACTTTTTCAGACATTCAAACACATGTTGTAAGAGTTTATAACATGCTTGATGACTTGCTTAAAACTGGTATAGTCACCACTGAACTTTATGATTTTTTATTTGTGGACAATCCAACCATTCCGACTATACAGGTCTTACCTAAGGTCCATAAAGACCCAATAAACCCTCCAATGAGACCAATAGTAGCAGGTCGAGGATGGGTTATGGAACCCTTATCTATACTAATCGAAAAAACTTTAAGACCAGTAGTGGATTCCAATTCATATGTCCTCAGAGACTCTAAACAATTTTTATTAGATTTGTATGAAGGGACGAGTATGTTACCTAATAACTACCCCTTTTTATTGGTGACTATGGACGTTAAGTCTCTCTTCACTAATATTCCTAATGGATTGGATTTGGAGAGCATACAACATTATTTGAACAAGCATACGGATATGCTACCTAGCAGAATAGACTTTATTTGTCTGTTGTTGGGAGTAGTATTAGAAAATAATTTTTTTTTGTTTAATCAGGACTTATTTTTACAGAAGGATGGCGTAGCTACGGGCACATCCTGTGCCAACAGCTATGCCAACCTTGTGATGGCATCATGGGAAGAACAGAAACTTTTTCAACTTGATTCCTATAGGAAATATGTCTATTTTTATAGACGTTTTGTTGACAATTGATTTTTTCTTTGGACAGGGAGTGCAGTGGAATTAGACAATTTTTTGCAGCAGGTTAACTCATTATCTTATTTTTTAAAGTTTACCATGACAGCCTCTATAGATCACATTGCTTTTTTGGATGTATCCATCCAACGTTTGAGCAATGGCAAACTTAATACGGGTGTACATAGAAACTTGTGCTATAAAAACACCTTATTACACAGGGATAGTATGCATCCCTGTCACATTTTTACTAATATTATAAAGGGACAAGCAATTTGTGCGTCAAGGTTGAATCCTGCGCAGAATAATTATGAAATAGAGTTGGGTGATTTATATGAGAGATTGGTAGACAGGAAGTACAGTATAAAATAAATTGATGATGGCTTTCAGTACACTGAAAGTCTTAGAGCAGGTAAGGCATGCCCTATTTTTTCTGAACAAGGGAATGAAGTTTATAAGGTTGTCAGGACAGATATACTTCCAAGTAAGGGTGAACAACAGAAAATATCATTGTTTTATATACAAGATGTTCAGCAAACCAAGGAGATTTTTTATAAACACTGGGATATTTTGACAGTGGATCCAGTTATCAAGGGCATAGTGGGCGATCAACCACAGTTCCTCTTTAAAAATAAAAATAATTTACATAGATTATTATGCTTCCCTGGTCAAGAAAACCATTCTAGAAGTGCCACTTATACAGGTACACAACCATGTAATGAGTGCAATTTTTGCTCCTGTGTTTCTGCCACAAATATGTTTGTACACCCTGTTACATCTAGAGTATTTACATTCAATATTAATGCAAATTGTGATACAGAACGTGTGGTTTATATTGCCATGTGTATTTCTTGCACTGCTTTCTATGTCAAAAATCCCCCCAAAATTATGTAATATGTGGCATAGGCTCAAATGAATATGACAAGAATCAACTGTATAAAAGTCCAACCTGACAAACAGTGTATGCATGTAACATAAAAGTTAATTTTATCCCTCTCCCTAGCTATATTTTCAGAATAAATTTCTGTCTTTTGTCCTTAATTAATTTTCCCACCTATCAGCTGAAAAGAGAGAAATTTAAAGGATAGAATAAGGGAGCACTTTTATCAAATTCATATTAAATCTAACATCAATGCACTTTCAAAACATGTATTAGAGAATGATGAAACACATAACTTTAGATTTTTTGTTGTGTACGTTAATGTACCTAGTATTTGAGGTGGTGATCTTAGAAACCATACTGAACAAGTAGAAACTAGTTGGATCATTAGGTTACAAGCATATATTTACCCTGGCCTTAATGACAGGATCCCATTAAAACCAGCACTTAAAAATAGGAGAATTAATTATAGATGAATTTATTATTTTGTTTTATTATTATTATTCATTCATTTTTAAAGTAATTTTATTCAAGTTTGTATTAAAGTTTGATAGTCAAACAGTTTTTATGTACTTTTTAGGTACTTTTGATGCTTTTTAATGCATCTAACTACACAGTATGTTTCTTTATGTAGTTAATTGGTTGTTGAACATCTTTATTAACCAATTATGTTTAAACTATATAAAAGATATCCTTCAGTATTGCTGTGTTTTTAATGGTTTGAAAAAGCCACTTGGTGAAAGCGCTTACCGAACATATGTTAATAAAAGATTTGTTGCTTTTATTATCTTGGATGATATTGAGTTCCTGATTCGGATGCTGTATTTTATTTGGTCTGAAGAGACATCTAGTAACCTGATATTAGCTTGAAGGCAGCTTCTTGGATTACCAGCTTGGAATATCTATCTTATTTCAAAAGACCCGTTTGTGTCCTGTTTGTGTTTTTGCATGCTTTATACTGCCTGCTTTATTGTGTTTGTTCGATGTATGGACTGGTCTGAACAGACTCGAATTCCCAACATCTATTGGTTTTGGACAACACATTTCATCTGAATATAGAGCCTGGTTTGAACCTGAGCAAGTACTTCATTATATTTTATGTTGACTTGTTTGGCTATATTGCCATGTTTACAGCCCCCATTATCCTTAAAAATAGCATGCAAGGAAAACTATATACCACAAACACACTACTATTAAGAAAAGAAAATGTTTTCTTTACTTACAGTTAGCTTTCTCCCCACTCTTCCCCTCTCCAAAGCATTTTTCCGAACATTAATGACATGAAGTAGGGCATATACTTTAGAGTCCCCCACAAATCCAACAAGTTTTGAAAAAGCCCATGTATTTCAAGCCTTTCTTGTTCTGTCATATTTCACAAATATAATTATTGCATTATAATCCCATATTAAGTTACTGGTTTTATTACTGTTCTTCTTCATCACCCAAATCTTGTCTCTGCTTCATTTCCAAAGTACTCTCGATTCTTCTAGTCAGCTCTTGTGCTCCCTTCTTTTTCCCCAACATTTTTCATTGAAATACTGGAAGACGTTTCACAGGTACAGTCTCTCCATGGCCTTTATTATCAGAAGAACAAGAATCAGAATCTCCTTCTGTTTCACAGCTCACTTTTTGTTGGACAAACTTTTGAATTTCCTCTTTAGCATGCACTTCATCAAAAAATGATTTTGTCCCTCCAGGAAAAATACCTTAAAGACAATAGGATATAGTAGTTTTTTATCTCACACCTGTGTCTCAACATTCCTTGAGTAGTGGAATGAATTTACTCCTCTTATCTTCAAATAAACATATATAACCCACAAAAAAGTAAATGGAGTGTGTCTGAAGTCCGGGAGTCGTTCATTTCTTCAGGCAAGCAATATTCAGGCAGAAAAAGTGCTTCATTTGAAGAAGTGAAATTTGAAGATTCCCTACATTCAAAAAATGTGATGGAGGGGCAAGGACAGGCTCAACAGCAAGCCAAATCAAAGTGGATAAGAGGAAAAAACAATGGAAGAAACAGAAAAAAGTAAGACTGTTTGTTTCCAATCAAGATGTATCTGATGGACTATCAAGTAATTCTTTTGCTTTTCACAACCAAGGTTATGTAAATAATGATAATAAACTTAGTGTTATTCAAGTGGGTGTTTGTTTAACTTTTGAAACATGTACACGGGGGTCACAGCATTCAAGATGAAAACAATGCATTGAACATTAATTTAACTGACATTGCTGAATAAGTATTACTTAGAGGGGCAAAGTTTGTACCAACCAGAATTCCATCTCTTGCAGACATAATTATTGACGTTAAGAAGTTTTGCCATAAATTACATTTAATAGTGTTTTTTCAAACTAGGCAGGACATGGTTTTCACTAACGAAGAGAATGTTAATGAATCTTTAGAAGAAGATGATTTGTTGAATTTAAGTGTTTTTGAAAATGAAATGTTTCAATTATGTGTGGGTTTTGGTGACAGGAACCAGGATGATCATGGTGAACTCAATGTTTTATCTGGACCATTTTTTACTGGATATGGATGTTTGGAAATGCCTAAACTGACTTCTACTAGCAATTCCATGCCCTTAGAACCAGTCAAGTCGTTAATGTGTTTGAAAGTTTAGTATGTAAAAAAGTTGAAAATTGTTATGGCAATTTTATAAAAACATTCTGTTCTTACAATCTTAAAAAGGAAGAATGGCAAGCATTGCAAGAGTTAAGGTCAAATTTGGATAGGATAGCATACAAAATAGCTGATAAAGAGGTAATTGGGTGTTGGTGAGCACAGTTCAATATGATGAAATGGTTTCAAACATATTATCTGAAGAAGGATACTATGATAATTTACAATATAATCCTTTACAAAGATTTTCAATAGAGTTAGATGATATTTTGGAACGTGGGGAACGATTTGTTTTTTTGAAAAATAAAGATGTTAAAAAGTTGGTTGTCAGCACACCAAGACATCCATTTATGTATGCTATTCCTAAGATATACAATGATTTGTTCAAACCTCCAGGTCGACTTATTATTTCGGGAATAGGATCGTTTTTGGAGAATGTGAATTTTTTTGGACTTTCATTTAAAAAAAATATTTGACTGCCATACCCTCCCATGTTAAAGACACCCAGCAAGTTTGTCAAGATTTGGCAAATTTTAAATGGAAAGAGAATTATTTTTGGGGAACAGTAGATGTTAATGCTTTATATTCTAACATTGCCAGAAGATGGGGCATGGAAGCAGTGGCTAGGAAATTGGGGGAAGGACCACATTCCACATTTTTGTTGACCCTTCTTGAATTTTGTTTAACTCATAATTATTTCAAATGGAAAAATGATTTTTTCTTACAAAAGAGGGGAATGGCGATGGGAGCGGTCTTTACCCCATCGTATGCCATTATTTACATGGGGGATTTTGAAAGTCAGTTTATGGTGTTAAAAGATTATTTTGTAAAACTGTAGTTTATCATAAAAGATATATAGATGATTTGTTATTTATTTGCAAGGGTGATCAATCTGAATTTGTGGAATTTATGGAAGCTTTGAACAGTAATCCACATGGATTGAAATTCACTTGGGGCACTGACAGACATAGCATTTCATTTTTGGATGTAATTTTTCATGTAGATAGTGAAATGAGGGTACAGCACAAGCCATATAGGGAGCCCACAGCTGTTAACAATTTTCTACATGCGACCGGTATGCACCCCCCCCATCTTATTGAATCACTGCCGTATGGAGAATTCAAAATAATTTTTATGAATACCTCTGAAGTTAGTTTAAAGGAAGTAGGTTTGAATGAGAGATACAACAGACTAAGGAACAGAGGGTATGATGATGGAATATTACGAAAGGCAAGGAATAAAATCATGGGAATGGGTGAGGATCATACAGGGGCTGGTAGAAATTACAATAAAAGAGAAACTATGCATAGAAAAGATAGAGAAGTAGAAGAAAAAATATTTTTGTTACAAGATATTCTGAGTTTTCTCCTACTTTGGAGAAGATAGTGAGGCAAGCATGGGAATTTGTTAGTGAAGACAATTTTATAGGCTCTTTGTTTCCAAAACATATAGTGTTTTCTTATGGAAGGTACAACAATTTAAAAGAATTGTTGAATAGGAAAGGCTTTAAGCCAACATGTCAGGATGTGATCGGTAGAACTGTTGGTGCCTACGGTTGTGGAAACTGTTCAGTATGTAATCAGATAAAGAATCTACATGGTAGTAGGATTAATGGAAAACTGTATAGGGCCAAAGCATTTTATAATTGTAACAGCTGTAGTGTGATCTATATATTAGGGTGTGACTGTGATCCCATTTCCTGGTATGTTGGCCAAACTACCAAGAAGGTCAAAGTCCAAATTTTGGAACACTTGGGTGATGTGAGAAGGCAGAAGTTAGACAGTCCTATTGCCATGCATTTCATGTCCAAGCATCAATGCTCAGATAGGAGTTTATTTTTTTAGCGTCATAGCACGACCAACTAATAACAGGGGAAATTAAAAAAAAAACAATTAGACTAGAGAGTAGAATGATCATTAATTTCCATACATTACATCCCAATGGAATTAACTTGGAAAATAATGTCAGTATTTAAAATTAGGAGGGTAAAGTGCAATAGGCATTCTGTATTTTATTTATAAATACTGTTTTATTGTATTTTTTGTTTATTTTTTGTGAGTATCCAAGACAATACAGAAAAATTGATAATTATTAGTAATTATAATGCATTTAAAAATGTTGATAAAATATGTTATAAATTGTTTAGATATTGATGTTAATGCAATAATTGCACGCATTGGGATATGAGTTTTTTACACAAATGCACAAAGTAATAATTGAAATAGGAAGGAAATTTAAGGTCATTGTATTGCATTATATTATAGAATATTGTATTCCAGTCAGATAGCAGGGGAATTTAATTGATGCATGTACTGTAATGTACAGTTATGGATTTAATGCAATTTTTATAAAAGAATAAAAAAAGATGCATGTATGGATGTATTCATAAAATGTACATTGAAAGGCATCAAAAATGCATTAGCATTATGTATTTATATTTGTCTGAATATTTGGTGCTATCAAATGCAAAAGGGAAGTGTAATATTCTAAAAGTGCAATACTTTAGAGGTCTGTTTAATGTTTATTTGAAATACAGTTCACTTTTAAGTACTGATTTAGTAGTACTATAATTGTTAAATTGTTAATTTGATAAGAGATTAATTAATTTATTGGAAAAGGAGATGTGTATTTATAGGGACACAATTGTGATGTTAAAATGTTCCAGTAGAAGGCAAGAAGCCGAGGTACCAGAACGTGTTAATAAAAGAAGTTTTGTGTCCATCATTGGTGTTCCTGTTTCGTGGGTTATATATGTTTATTTGGAGATATTATGCCAGTATGATGTGTGCAGAAGTTTACTCCTCTTAGGCCTGATGTACAATGAGTAATCATACTCGAAAAACACTCTGCTGTCTCCCACTTTTAGTATTTTGTCTTTCTGCCACAGTTTTGTCAGAATCAACTCCTTCTGCTGGTAGAATTGTATCATGACTATTAAAGGTCTAGGTTGCTTTCTTATAGCTAGGTTTGGTGCATACACACAATGTGCCCTTTCAACTAACAACTCCTGCTGTGGAATACCAGTCCATTTGCTTACTTGTGCTTTCATAAAATTAATGCTATCTGTTCCTTTCAACCCCTCTGATATAGTTGAAAATCTCAGATTTTCCCTATGTGCTCTGTCCTCTAATTCTATTCTTTTATGAAACATCTCTTCCTGAACAGTCTCATATTCAGTCACAATTTTCTTCATTTTGACCTCTGATTTTTGCAGCTTTTTCATCTCATCTGAATATCTGTTTAAAACTTCTTCCATTTTTTCCAGTCTTTTGTTGTTTGTGTTGATATACTCCATCAATGTTTTGTTTATTTTAACCACGTCTGTATGCAGTTGTCTTATATCCTCCTGTAGGTTACTAGAAGCCATGTCTGAAGGTTGCATTGCTTTTTGCTGAACAGCTGCAGAGCCCTCCCTAGTTAGTGTTTCTTTCTCACTTTTTGTAGCAGATTTTTTCCAGGTCTTTTGTACTTCTTTATTCCTGCAGGCAGTCCACTTACTAGCTAGTTACTCAAATTTACCCATAAACACAAGTCTACTGGCCTTCTCTGGTGAGTTTCTTTTTTCACACTGGGAGAACTAGAAACAAGCTGTTACTCAGTGTGAAGCCATCTTGGAAGCCTGAAGCTTGAGAGTTTTTGGTTGCCATGAGCTTTATCAAGCAGCTGAGTCGATTCCGAGGGATCAGAACCAAACCAATCCCATTAAGGATAACATGAAAACTGACAACTTCAGATTTAAGGTTACCTATGCTAAGATATGTTACAACCTTTTACCACTTACACTGATTGCAATCTGTTCTTTTCTTAGCTCTATTCCTCTCACAAATGTAAAAAAGAGATTGCATGCCTACATAAAACATTAACTTTTATTTCTAAGAAAAACTGCATGAACTACCTTTAAATAAAAGTAAACTGTGTCATGCTCTATTAAATGCATTAGCGTATGAAGGCTGCTGGCAAGACTACTATCTCTTAATCCCATCCCATAAGTTCAGTCTTTTATCTTTTACTGAACTGATTGCAGGTGTACCTTTAAAATTTAAATTTTTCTCAGCAAAGAATGCTCAGATATTTCAAGATTAAATGACTGCATCTGCAGACAGCTTGTCTCCATATAAAAGCAGCGAGCAATGAGAAAAAAACAGCTAACAACTTTGCAGATACATGAATGAATCTTTGTAAATTTCACTCAGAACAAAATATATAGAATTCCTCTAGCCAACTGCTTTCAGCTGCAGACTTCTTGTTCCCTACTGAGAACATTTGTTAATGGAAAAGCAAGCTAATATCCTTGCAGATGCAAACAACTTGGCCTTTTTCTTTGCTTTAATTATGCTGTCTTATTTTTCAAACCTATAGGCTTAAAAAAACTTGTTTATAGCTAAAACCAATGATAGAAATCTAATATTCCACCCTTGCAAAACCAAGGGAAGTTATAAATTATTATCTTAATTCTACATACCACATAATCAGTGACAAGACAGTGCCCACCCTGTACTCAGTTAACGTGATTGGACTGTTTGGGAATTAGCTGTGACTTTGGAGTTTTCACCATTATCTATAAAAACTAGAACAGATTCAATAAATACTCCCTGGGGTAATCAGACTGTCCATTGTATGCCATTGTATGCAAAACCAGGAGTCAGTCATCCACACAAAGAAAGACCCTGGTGCCCAGCAGCCTTAACTCTGCTGCTACCTTGGACATACATATGATGAATACTCTGAGGACTGAGGTGAGACCACTTCCAAAACTGAAATGATCTGCCTCCTATCTGGAACCATAAGACCTTCTGAAATTCCTTTGTGATTTTCACATGTATACAAGCATTGTGGAGATCCTAAGGGCACATCCAGTCTCCGTCTTGAAAAAAAAAGTAGAAGGATGGACTGCATCATTGCCACCCACAAAGTCTATTTTGGAACACACTAATTTAGTTCACTGAAGCTAAAATGGGTCAGAGGCTCTTCATTTTTGGGGACCAAAATAATGAGTGAAAGCCTAGCCCTTGCTGATATGATAAACCATCATGTATGGCTCATTTGTGCATCAGGCTTACAGTCTCCTTCCTTGCTAGTTGTAGCCTTCTGATGGGGTGGAATTTCTGGAAGGAAAAGAGACTGTAGTCTGGCAAGGGAGAGGAAAGGAATGCATACCCTATAGCTATTACTGACCTGACCTACATGTCCTATGTGATGGCCAGCCACTCATACAAGTGAAGGAACAGGTGACCCCTAACTATCTCCAGAGTGGGAAAGTCAGGCAAGTCCCCAGGGAGCAGTCTGCATGCTACCTGCTGAGAGGCTATGGTACCCATGACTGTACTGCCAGTTCTGACAACCTCTAGGCTGTCAGCCATTCTGAAAGTTGCCATGAATTCTGTGGCCTCTTCCCCATTACTTGTTGTCCTGTTGTTGTTAGCTGCATCTGAACCACAACTTGCATGACTTAGTTGCATCCTGGAAAAGGAGCATTGTAGAGGTCAAAATTTATTCTCAACAGCAGTGAGTGGTTTTCCACCTGGCCATACTGCTGTAGCTTGACATTTACCACCTGTCAAAAAAGCAGGGTTTCACATAAGGGATATTAATGAAACTGGCCTTACTGACCTTGACAAAATTGATTATGTTTAACCAGACATGGCATCTGATCAGTATGCCAATACACGCTGCCCGAGCTGAACCACCAACTTTGCCATGAACAAGAGTGACATCCTAGAAGACAGTTTGTTTTTGATTTCTCTTCATGGCTACCCTCCTACAACAGTGGATGCTTCTCATGCCAAATTGTTCTTGGGAACATGGAAATGCCATGTAGTACAGTAAAGTCAGAGAAAATATGGAGAATGGGTAAACTCACTTCCCCAGCTGGAACAATACATGCAACTTTTTATTTCTCAGATGGCTCACTGGGCTGTTCTGAGCAGCAGCCCTTTCAATGTAGATGCAGCCATGAGGGAAGTCTACCTCCAGAGTATCAGCAACAGCATTCCAGTCTTTAGAGGGCCAGAGGATCCAATCTGGATTCTCTGGTACAGCAGGCACCATGCCCATGTTCTTCATGTTGAGCATGCTACCTGCTGAAATTTTTTTGTCAGTTGTGGGGACTATCCAAAATGGCTGACAATTTAAAGAATTCTTTCAAACTTGGGTCATCTACTGAGGGTGGAGGGGATGTAACCTCTTCATCCTCACCTATGTCTGTGGTGGAAGACTTCAGAGATGAGTCTAGGTGCTTAGTCTTGCACCTGCTTTCCTGAGGGAGAATGCCACAGCAGAGGAAGAAGCTGGACATTCAGATAAGTTAATAAACTGGAGTATGCCTTCAAGTCACTGACACCTAAGCTATGGAGGTGGGGGGCTGTCTAGGCAGGTACATATGTTCCCAAGGGAGGTGATACATTTTAAAATATACTTTTAAGTACTGTACTTTACTGAAGTCAACTTGAGCGCATTTACTAATAAAACAACTTATTTATATAATAGATGACACTTATTACAAGTTACAGCTTACAGCTTTTACTGTACAAGGTTTGCTTTTCAATGGAAATACAGATGATAATTCTCCATTTACCTCGGAACTATGTTCCTACAAAATACCAGATCTAACATCATTTAGTCTTACAGTCCTTTTATAGTACTTTTTTGTACCATTTGGATCCTGTCTATGAAAGCAATCTTTTGAAGTCTTTGTTTGATGTCATGAAGTCTACTGATAGCTGATTTTTGTTCTGTTTCAATGTGAATTATGTGGCAACCTTCAAGATTTAGGAAGTCATCATTGTTTCCGGTTGTCCTTGCAGCCGTATTAGTCAGGAATTAGGGAGTCATCCTTATTTGCAGTTCTCCTTGCAGCTGTCACAGAACAATTATTACACAGTATGGATGCCAAACATATATAGTAATTAAGTACTCTATTTTTTCCTACTTTTTCTACTTATTTTCATTTAAGAATGTTTTAACCCTTTAATATAGTCTAACAGTTTCCCCTTTTGTTTTAAAAATACATAATACAGTTTACATTGATATGTAGTCTTTGGTTAGAGCACCATATTCATCATGATTTACAGAAAACACATTAGGAAACAAAACATTTAGCTTTCTTTTGATACAACAGGTCAAAACACAATTTCACATGGTTAATACAATGATAACAAGCATTACTACCAGAATTGGTTGTATAATCCAGTCTAACAACTTTTTTCCTTTTGCAGACCATCCTGTAAAAATGTTCCACCAGTTATGGGCTGTGTCTGTTTCAGTTTTTTCAGCTAACTTGAATAATTTGTTTTTTACAATTACAGAATTTAATTCATGACTTAGAATACTCTTATGAACCTTTTGCAAATGTTTGATTAACTGCTCACATTTGTTAATTACCTCATACAAAGAATCTAGAGACAGACTAATGTTTACAAGAGGCAAAACTTGAGGATTCCATTTAAAAGACACAGACATTTTACCTTCTTGGTAAACATGTAAGCTTTGTTGTGCCACAATAAATGAGGGATATTGCTAAGACATGCCACAAAGGGTGTCCACTTAGAAAAACTCATATTTTGATCTGTTACAATACACATAAACTGTGGGGCTATTTCAGTAAACAATTCAAAACTGGAAGGTAAAATTGTCCATTTACACAAATTTACAAAATGTTGTAAAAAGCATGGTTCATACACTGATGAGTGCTGATCACACACCAGTTTATTGGTTGTAAGAGCACAATGTTCAATTTTGTGTGTTTTATTTTGTAAATAGTCCAATCTATGAATTTAGTAACATCAACAGCAAACCCTAGCCTGCTAATCAAAGAGTCATTAAAACATTGCAAAAAGTCTTTGTCTTTTTGAAAATCCATATGTCTCTTCTGAAATGTCTACTAACTATTGTGCCTGTAAATGTACAATTTGTGAAATATCCTAGCCTGTCAGTTTTAATCTGTTTGCCAATATTTCTATATCAATCAAATTCAATGCACCTAAACAGGTTGCCATCCCTCCTAAAAGAGTATCACACTATGCTCTTCATCTCCTACAGCCAGTAGTGTCAGGAGGGAATGAGATACTAAAATGTATTACTGTGTTTTGGTATTTTTGTCCCACTACCATACATGTAGATTGTACCCTAATAACTTGATCAGACTTGGCTGTGGGATTATTATTAAAAGTTCTGCTAATAAAAGGACAAGGTTGTTTTTCAATAATTTCTGAATACAGACTAATATACTTTCTTTGTGTAGCTCTATTTTAAACCCTTCTGCAGTACTGTTTACATAGTATAAAAATGAATAAGTGCCCTTTCTCCTTGTAGTATGCAGCATTTCATAGCAGTATTGTTTTGTAAGGATACATTTGCTTTACATTGTGAGATTTGGACTTACACCTGTCCTCGGGTTGTCTTCTAGACTGCAACATTATGGTTAAAGGAAAGGTTTTTAATATGATATTCTTGTTCCCCTGCACAGAAAAAAATACACAGAGTGCTGTTTTTTGTAGCCCTTGCCCACAACAACCTTATGTTAGCAATGTTACTCATATGCTTTTTCTGCTGGGGTTTCTGCTATCACTGATGCTATTATACAATTACAATAAATTGTAAAAAAAAAAAAAATAGATATTAGTTTAACTAACACACACTCAAATGTGGGTGTATTTATATTATTTACATTTGTTGTTGTCTGCCTTTTAGTCTTCTGTATTCCAAACAGGTGCACTTTAGGCAGCTTCATTTTCATTTTCTGAAAAGAAAATACATGCATGTCACTTTTATGAATTTATTTTTTCACTGATTTTGACTACTCTTATTTCATTTATATGTGCTAGAATGGTTCTGTTTTTCTTTTTTACGTTTTGATAGATTAGAATGGTTCTGTTTTTCATTTTTACGTTTTGACAGATTATCTGGAATGCTAGTTTAAAATGTTTCGGAGTAGGATATTTGTTTTAATCATTCCACTGTGGCATGCTTTGTAGCAACTGACTGTGTATACAAATCTGCTGAAGTTCCCTACTTTATGACATTCACTGGCTTTGTCTTTTGCAGTTCTTTAAGCTGGGCTATTAAAGTAGTGTGCTGTAAATTATTTTTTGTCAGCTCAGCTAATTCATCTTTTCTATTCTGTAACTGCTGCTTGAGATCTGGAATTTCTTTCTGTAGCTCTTTACAGCCTGTCTGATATTCACTAACCAGCTTTTCCTTATCTTTTATCTGCTGCTGAGTACTTTCAATTCTTTCCTGTAAGTCTTCACTGCATTTCTGACACTTTTCAGTAGTCTGCTCTGCTGACTGCAGGGCCTTCTATGCACTTTTGGAGAAGTATTTGTATATATATTTTTTTACTTTATGAACTCATTTTGTCTGTCTTTTAAGAGTTTATTGAACTCCTCTGTTAATTGGTCATAAACCTTATTTCTGTCCCCATCTGTTTTTTTGCTGTATAGTGGCATCATTCCACTTCTGTACATAATCTTTAAAGCGTTATAACAAGATCTACAGGAGATTCTGTTAGTAATTGATTTGACTGCTGTTCTAACTCTGAAATGAATGTAGCAACAGGACATAGATGTTTAACATCTAGATATAATGTAAGTGTATTACCCTTATCTGTTTCTTAACCATCAGAAGATTTTTCTCTACAATTTAATTTTTCAACAATGGTCTGAACTGTATTTTTATGACATTGCACACATGTGCTTTTATGACATTGCACACAGAAAGCAGTTTCATATGACTCACACAATAAACATTTACTATCAGTACCACACATTCTTTTGTTTGAGATACCAGTCAATGTTGCAATCCATTTGCATAATGCTTGACTATCAACTTGCCCAAATAAGGTTTTATGTTTGCCAATATGCTGTGTATACCAACACTGCAGTCTGCCCCAGATTTTATCTGGTCATTCTGATATGTTAAGAGTAAAACTCTGTTTACATTTTTTACTATGATTCCTAATGGCATCCATAGTGTATGTGACAGAGAAAAAAGTCTTACCACACAGCAGATAGACAGGTGATCAAGCTGTTATCTTGCAGATGGTTGGAAATTCCCCTATAGTCACACAAAACACTGGTGAAACAAAATTGGCAGTTGCAGATTTGAAACCTTAGAATTCACTGACATGGAGAATTTATTGCACTGCGAACTTACTGCATGGCAGTCTCACTCCGGATTCAGATGTCTGAAAACTGTACTTCTACAAGCCGTATAAGATCAGAATGCTCCTGTTCAGGACTCACTCGTAAATTTTAGTTACTGTGCCTTTACTGTAGTGTCCCTATACAAGGCACCACTCACCCTGTGTTCAAATACAGGCTAGGCTTACCACTGATAAATTTTAAAAATATATACTTTTCAGTACTGTACTTTACTGAAGTTGACTGAGTGCAGTTACTAATAAAACAACTTATTTATATAACAGATGACACACACTACACATTATAGCTTACAGCTTTTACTATACAAGGTTTGCTTTTTGATACAGATACAGATGATAATTCTCAATTTACCTGGGAACTATGTTCTTACAAAATACCAGCTCTAATACCATTTAGTCTTACAGTCCTTTTATAGTACTTTTTGTACCAGTTGGCACTTGTCTGTGAAAGCAATCTTTTGAAGTCTTTGTTTGATGTCATGCAGTCTGATGATATGCTGATTTTTGTTCTGTTTCAAGGTGAATTATGTGGCAACCTTCAAGACCTAGGGAGTCATCGTTGTCTCTGGTCTTCCTTACAGCTGCACTAGTCAGGAATTAGGGAGTCATCCTTATCTGCAGTTCTCCTTGCAGCTGTCATGGAACAATTATTACACAGTATGGATGGCAAACATATACAATACTTTACTCTATTTTTCTACCTTTTTCTACTTATTTTCATTTAAGAAAGTTTTAATCCTTTAATATATTCTAACAGGAGGAGCACTGGTTGAGATCCATGATGGAAGGGGTGCATGCACAAAAGTTTGCACTGTCAGTACCTGTACTACAAGTGAGATCTTTCAAGTCAATGGACCCAGTATTGGGGCATTAAAAAGTAGAACTGACCTCAACCCTGACTGCTGAAGTCTGAAACAACATTGAAGTCAGAGCTAAAGGTCTTGCCATTGATTGTCAAAAGGTAACTCTGGGAAGAGAATGGTGAGGCCTGGGAACAACCTCAACCCAGAGACATCAATCCACAGTACTACTAATGAGGGGTTCCTCAGCATGGAGAAGCTCAAGGTCAAGAAACACAGTGCCATCAGTTCTCTTGGCAAAGAATGGGTTAAGGTTGAAGGCTGAGGTTCTACAACTGTGATCACAATCAACCCCAACAAGTCCAATGAAATCAATTGCAACACAGAGGTCTGACCATCAACTGAAATGGAACCAGGATCTTTAGTGCACCCAGTGACAAAATAGAAGGAGCACCAGCAATAGCAAAATTTGGTAAAGAAAAAATTTGATTCATTCATTTTTTAGAGAAGGAAAAGGCCTGAGATTGCACGTGCTGCATTGATAAAATGTCTGCCATATATTGTTAAAAGTCTAGAGAAAAAATTGAGTTCTTGAGCCAGAAGATCCTTAGAGCAGTCTAGGGGTTTGCAGTTCAAGTTCTGAGAAAGGATAGATGCTACTGGGTCTGAGTCTATGAGCTTAAGCACTGTTAGACACAATGAGCCTGGGAGAAGTATAAACCCCTAGACAAGCCATTTTCTCAGAAGGTGTGCTCACCAAGTAAGACTTTTAGCATTTTTGGCAAATATTGTAGAATCTATGTACATAGCTCTAAAGATATGGATTGTGCATTGATTTTTCTGTAGAATTCCACATATTGATGTCATGAATTGCTAAGGAAGGTTGTCACTGACCTAGTCTCCTGTAGTGTTACAAAACTGCATAGAGATTTCTTCTTGGCTACAAAAATGAGAACACTACATTGAAGAGTATGTCACCTTTCCATAGATTCTGCTTTTGGATAGTGAGACCCATAGCTTGCTGTTAAGTACTGTTAACTGTTGTACTGCTTGAAAGTACAAACTGCTGAAAATGTGCTGAAACATCTGCTCTGTTGATAATACTGTTTCACCACTAATGATGGAATTACTGCTATTATAAATTTTGAAGTTTGAAAGTACAAACTGCTGAAAATATGCTGAAATATATGCTCTGTTAATAATACTGTTATGCCAATAAAAATGCTAGAATCCCTGCTATTATAAATTTCATACTGCTGAATGTTTGGATGCCTTATGTACACTGCTAGGATCTATTATATTCTACCTTTATACCCACTATTCTAACAAACTTATTTCACTTTTTTTGTTAACTCCCTCAGGCTACATCTCTTGCTAGAAATATCACACTAAACATCGGAGCCCTCCCAAGTCCTCAGAAAATAACTCAGTCCCTCTAGTGAACAAAAGCAATTAAATAAAACAAAAAGAAAAACTGAAACTCAAAAATGACAGGCCCCCCTGGAAGTAATGGAAAGTAAAACTAAGTCCAAAAAATTAACTCAAAGACTTTGCACGGCACTTCAACCACTTTATTAACACTTAACTAAAATCATCACATTTTCATCCAAAACAGAGAACCTCATCAGATATATAGCCTAAAAAACATCATCCTTCTTAAATAGTACCCCTATCCCATCATAAGTAACTAATTAAAAAATGTCTTTAACAACATTATTAAGTTAACTATACAAATGAGTAAAATTCCTATTAAAAATGAACCAACAAAAAAGATAAAAGAATAAAAGTGAATATGAATTAACTTTCACATTAACAATATGTACCCTAAACCAAAATGAACCCTTGGAGATCTATATATATATATATATATATATATATATATATATATATATATATATATATATATATATATACACATATAAATATATATGGGTCCCCTTCAAAACATCTAAAACCCATAACATCTAATTTCATAACATTGAGACCAGAACATAAAGGTTTTGTAGGTGAATTGGACACTCTACAATTGGACCTAGGCATGAATGTGTGCATGTGTGTGCCTTCTGTGGAAGGTTGGGTGCCAGGCTGGCAACTCCACTGCGAATCATGAGCGGACAGGTGATCCGCTGTGGTGACCCCTAAACGGGAAAAGCTGAAAGAAGAAGAAGAATAGACCAGAACATCTAAAACCCATAACATCGAATTTCATAACATCTAACACTACAAATCACAAGAAAATAACATCCCCTCCACATATAATAACACCAAACTACCAAACACACTTTTTACTATGTTTCTGCAGGGGGCTTGATACAGTTGGGTTAAAAAATTAACTTTTACCCACTGTAGTGTGATCTTGGAGTTGGCATATTTAATTTGTGGGGGGTGTGAGGGGGCTTGTTATGAAATTCGAGGTTATGGGTTTTAGATGTTCTGGTCTCAATGCTATGAAATTCGATGTTATGGGTTTTAGATGTTCTGAAGTAGATCTATATATATATATATATATATATATATATATATATATATATATATATATATAGGTTTGCTATCATTATGTCGACGTGCATTTCCACGGCTATGAAGTATTCAAACATCAGATGTTCGACTACTTCATATTACGGCAGGTGACATGAGCGAAGGTTTGCATTGCGAATGAACTGTGCATTCACAATTCTAACTTTCGGTCATGGGAGGGGATCGCGGTACAGTGCGGTTAGGGAAATGCATCCCTTTCCTCACTGTAGTGCGATCTCGGAGTTGGAATATTAAGTTAGGGGGGTGTGCCTGTGGGGGGCATAACTGTGTGTTCGGTTAGGTAGGTAGGTGATTATGGGAAGGGTGGGCGTGCTGTGTATCGCTGTAAATGTCGCAAGTGACATTTTTGACAATACACCCTTGTTTTCGAGTTTACTATTATTTGAAAATGTTCATTTTCGATGCATAAATTCGAAAATAAAGACATTATTTATTTTTACTTTCGAATTTATGATAGTAAATCATATATATATATATATATATATATATATATATATATATATATATATATATATATATATGGTTCTACTTGACAAGATCGACAAGCCAAATAACCGACAACAAATAAACCGACACGAAAACGCCGACAAGTCATATAATCGACAAATGAAATAGCCGACAATGTAAACGCCGACAGCAATAAACTCGACAATCCCCATTTAATGCAGAACTCAATGCTCTAATTACTAACACCGCCATAGTATAATCATCAATATGACTAATTTGCTTCCCCTTAACTCACACGTGTTGCGCCATTACAAGGCAAACCAATAAACATCCAGTTATTGGTATAAACAGTGCTTTTCAGCACTAGTATAAAATTAAAGTCTGTGTATCTCAGCACAATGTTGAAAATTCACAATAACGTAAACCACATGAAAAACTAAAGAAATTCACGTCTTCAAAAGTCTTGCAACTGATCGCACAAACTCCAAGTTGGAATACTGCTCCATATTTTTAATAAGCGTCTCAAAGTGCCGTTGTCTCATTAACACTTTTCTACGTTTTGGCGAAGGTACATACCCTGTACACATTTGTACCCTTAATTCATCAACTCGATCCTGTTCATGTCTCAATGTATGCAGCAGATATCTTAGATCCGTTCCCTTATCACCAAGCAAACACTTTAATCTCCTATGCCAAGCCTCGACTGTGTTCTGCGTTCTAGGTAGACACAGTTTGTTAAGTTCAGCAACATTCCAAAAGTGTATGGGAAATAGTGTTATTTTAACCTTTGCATTCACTCCAAACTTAATACACCTGACGCGATTCACCTGCTGTAGTAGAGCTCTTCTCTCCGGTAGACAGTGCACCGTAGATAAAGGGGTTGACGATAATGCATCGTCAACTATAAGGGAAGGAGTGTCTCTGCTCAAGTTTGCTCTTATTTTCAATTCACTACAAACTACATATCGCTGTAGTTCTCCTGGTTCAGCAGAATGTGTATGAGCAACTGATTTCTCTAGCTTATCTCCATCAGGTAACAAAGTAGTTACAGCTCTACCCCTACATTGCTTTGTAGTCTTATACTTGCAAGCCCAATACCTTTTACTGTTTCTAACTCGTTCCAGGTGATACAGGTAACTGTCAATGATTAACATGTCATTATGCTTTTGAGACTGTACCATGCGGTATAATGTCCCGGACTACTGATATCAACATTCGACACTCCCGGACTACTGACATCAACGTTCGCCATATTGTCTTCGCTGCATAGCACTACGAACGTTAACTAACACATATATTTATTCCAGAGATGTTAATTTACTGTTAATTACGTGAACAGGTTTAACTACTTCTGTTCCGTTCAATTAAACATAGAAATATTAACATTATCTAAAATTACTACAAGTGATTCAATGCATCTTTACTTTATCTACGTGTCTGTAACTCTGGGCTGATACGTTAATTGTATTTAGTTCGATATTGTCTGCTGACGATATTATGATATGTCGATTTTGTAAATTTTCGTTGTTTTCGTGCTAGTCTAATTTCTGTCGGTATTCTCAGCTGTCGATCTTGTAAAGTAGAACCATATATATATATATATATATATATATATATATATATATATATATATATATATATATAAAGATACATATATATATATATATATATATATATATATATATATATATATATATAGATTCACTTTAGAACATCGAAAGCCCATAATGTTAAAATTCAAAATACTGAGACCAAAATATTGAAAATCGCAA
Source organism: Protopterus annectens (assembly GCF_019279795.1). Lineage (NCBI taxonomy): Eukaryota > Metazoa > Chordata > Ceratodontiformes > Protopteridae > Protopterus > Protopterus annectens. Next base: position 484,558,915 of record NC_056749.1, on the reverse strand, counting down.
TACACAAAACAAAAAAAATAAAACAGCAAACATCCCATTCCTCGCTTCATGACTGCCTGTTAAAATTGTAAAAAACTATCCTCAACCTTCTCTTAGAAACACTACTTCACTGTTAAAACATTACACATTACTATATATCTCTCCGATACTTAATGGAGTTTCATAGGTAACCTCAGTTATGTTCCCTTCTTACTTGCTATATTACAACATTACACATCTTAGTGTAGTGTAGTGCGATCTCGCAGTTATCAAGTAGCAGGGGGTGTGGGGGGTGCAGAGGGACTTGCCTTTCTGCTTATATTTGGAGAAGTGTAATATGGTTTGCTTTTTATTTGTTTCTGTATGTAGTTCTGCTGGAATATACTACATGTTGCCTTCCTATATTTTTTCAATGTTATGGATTCAATGTTTTGAGTTTTCGGTATTTTGAATTTTCAATATTTTGGTCTCAATGTTTTGAATTTCAATATTGTGGGCTTTCAATATATATATATATATATATATATATATATATATATATGCGTGTGTGTGTGTGTGTGTGTGTGTGTGTGTGTGTGTGTGTGTATGTACATATATAGCTATCTGTGTATACGCGCGTGTGTGTGTATATATATATGTATATATATATATATATATATATATATATATATATATATATATATATATATATATATATATATATATATATATATATATATATATATATATATATATCCTGTGGATGCCATTTAAACAGTTAAAATTAGCAAAATAAGGGAAAATACCTCTAGTTAGACAGCAAATATTCCATGAACATTTTATTAAACAAATACTGGTGTACTAGCAGAACTTGCACAATTTTTGGCACACACAAAACAGTGATCAAAAAGCCTCAAACACAAATCAAATTTGAAAGGAACAAATCACATACATTTTTTTTTTTTTTTACAGAGGAAAGCATGCCTGCACCCTCTGTGGTGGCTGTGCTCCTAAGATCACACTATTTCAGGAATTAAAGAGAAATCAACACAAAGTGCCTCTCACACTCAAACTGACAGACAAATTAATAAGCTTTTAAACTGAGCTTAAACAATACATAAATAAAATCTGGTTCTGTATATGTTCCAAACCTGGCTAGCCAAACATATAGGTTCATATAGCAATAACCCACACCTGGGTGTGGGTAATGCTGGATTTACCCATGGTTGGTGTGGTTTGGTCACCAGGGCGAAGCCCGAGTGGCCAAACAAAGCCAACCATGGGTAAATCCAGCATTACCCACACCCAGAAGTGGGTTATTGCTATGATACAATGACATTATTTAAGAAAAAAAATAATTACTTTTCTTAAATAATGGAATTGTATAATGCCTCCTTGCTGCCCTTCCGCAGATGTCTGGTATTCTGCGGCAGTTCTGATGTACTGTGCATGCATATGCCTATGCAGTACATCAGAACTGTGGGCAAAAGCAATGGAGAAAGCAAGATCTCTGTTGTTTTTTACAAACTGTTTTCGCTATGTTAAATGGGCTTAACATAGCGAGACAGCTTTAAGAAAAGCAACGGAGAATCTCCGTTGCTTTTTTTTAAAGTTGTCTCAGTATGTTAAACCCATTTAACATAGCGAGACAGTTTTGAAAAAAGCAACGTAGAAAGCAAGATCCCCGTTGCTTTTTACAAACTGTCTCGCTATGTTAAATGGGTTTAACATAGCGAGACAGCTTTAAAAAAAGCAACGGAGAATCTCTGTTGCTTTTTTTAAAGCTGTCTCGGTATGTTAAACCCATTTAACATAGCGAGACAGTTTTGAAAAAAGCAACAGAGAAAGCAATATCTCCATTACTTTTTACAAACTGTCTCGCTATGTTAAAGGAGTTTAACATAGCGAGACAGCTTTAAAAAAGCAATGGAGAATCTCCGTTGCTTTTTTTAAACCTGTCTCGCTATGTTAAACTTGTTTAAGATAGTGAAACAGTGTGAAAAAAGAGTTATAGCAATGGAAAAAGTCCGGGCGACCGGACCTTTTTCCATTACTATAACTCTGATTTACAAAGTGCACGCTGACCAATCAGCGTGCACGTTTTTGAATATTAATGGGGGGCGGTTGTATAATAGGCAGGTACTAGGTTAGCTGCCTTTGTGGACCATTTTAAGCTTAGCAAATTTCCCTTTTTGTACTTGAATTAACTTATCCTATTTGGTTACAGATTGGCCTTATCCATCCCACAGTCAACAGTTATATATTACCCCTAATGAGAATAACTGTGATCATCGATAATTATATACTACCTCTAATGAAAATAACTGTGATCAGACCATAGATAATCTGAGGGTGCACATGCATGGGATAAAGCATTTAGGAGCTACTTCTGTCTATTAGTAGTACAGGGAATAATCCTGGGGTAAATTTTCTGTTTCCCATCCAAATTGCACTTGCATATGGACAGGGATGAACTTTGTTTTATATTAATGGTGCCTCTGTTCTCGAACAGTGGTATCCTCTATGAGATATACCTCCATACCCAAATCATTCTGTAGATGTTACAGAAGAGGTTTGTTTCCCTAGAGAGCATATGTCTGATGCTATTTGACTTGCTGAAGTGCAAATAATCTATCAATATTTGGTCGGAGGATGCCTTGTATGCCAGACACAGGTCACCCCTTAGCAGTCATTAAGATACTGAGTATAGTGACAGGGCTTTGAGCTGGTCCATGTAAGACATGCTGTGTAGACCTTGTATAACTTTACTAATGTAGCTCTGTGGGTGCTGCAGTTGTTGCATGTGTCTGGACAGAGACATGCCAAAGGGGGCATTATGTTCAATAAGTGGCCTAATGAGGGCTGAGTAAAGGAGGATAATGACATCCATTGATATAGCCACAATCCCTTCATTTATAAGCTGTGCAATACGGAAGGAGTTTCTTACAACAATGGACACATGTGGGTCAAAAGTTAGTTCACTGCCTGAAATTCTGAACAACTGGTCAACTCTCAGGGGTGTACTGCTAATGTGACAGTTCCCTGGGATAGATGACTTCCCAAAGGAAATAATGCATTTTTCTAGCATTTAGTGTTAGTCAATGCTTTTGGCATCAGTTATTTATTTGGGAAAAGCTTTCCTGCAGGATGGCAAAGTCATTTAGGGATTCAATGACTGCTCCTAGCTTGCAGTCATCTGCAAATGTAGTCAGCCAGTGCATTTTGGTATTTGCTTTTACTTCACAAAAGTAGATGCCAAACAAGAAAGGTCCCAGCACAGAACCCGACAGGACTCCACTGGTGAATGGTCTCTTTGTGAAGGTAATTTCCCCTGTTTTGATTTCCTGCATCTTATCTGTGAGCCCACTGGCAATCCAGCGGGTGATACATGTGTTTATTCCCAGTTTACTTAGCTTTTCTACCATGCATGACATAAGAATTGTGCAAAAACCTTGGCCAGGTCACGGTATGCAGTGTGTACAGTTTTGCCTTCATCCATTGCTTTAGTGACCTTTTCAAAAAAATCTACCAGGTTGAGTAGGCATGACCTGCCTTTGACCAATCCATACTGAGACGGGTCCAGTGTTTGGAGGCTCCCTATGTCCTGATTGATTAGTTGCATAATAAGTCTTTACATGGCTTTGCATGTAAGGCTGGTCAGACTTATGGGTCTGTTGAAGGTCCTCCCTTATCTTGGGGAATAACTGTTCTACCTTTCTCCTCCCTGCAGATCTACAGATCCTCTTATTTCTCCTTTTGTCCTCTTTTTCTCTACTACTTTTATATCATCTATGCACATCTTTCTTATTTGAATAGCTAATGTCTCATGAGGGATAATGTTACAGCGCTTCCAATGTTTCACATTCATATTCTCTAACTAAATCTTTTCTAGGTATTAATTATCTACTCTTTTATATCACCTTCAGCTGCAGCTCTGTTTTGGGGTCTAATGAATATAAAAAGATTTTTGTAACTTTTGTATCCTCTTCACCTGCATTTCTGCTTTTTAGTCAGATGAATGTTAAAATATTTTGCAACTTCTTTAATCTGAACTGTATCTAACATTCTTCCATTGTCACCAACATATACATATATATATATATATATAATGTTAAAAGCTATCTACTATCACATCTGTATGCTGCAATAAAAAACAAATGCACAAACTGAATTAGCATTATATGAAATAATCTATAGTCTATGCTACAAATTTATGTAAAATATATATTTTCTGTGGAACTTTTCTTCTTGGGCATCCTATAAAAATGGGTTTCCTTGATCAGTTGGACTTTCTCGGCAACAAAGACAGACAAACAAACAAATAAATAAATAATAGCATAACCCATCTCTTTTGTATACTGTGATTTATTTTCTTTATACTGTGTTTCATTTGTAATCTTTGTTTAACTGCATATTTAAATTAGGAAAGAGACCACAGCTGTGTCTCTTGTGAGTCACACAGAAATTAAGTTTTCCCCCACTCTCCCACACTAGTGCTGTTATGTTTTTAAAATCAGCTATCTTTCTAGTTACCTGTCCCATATGTTAATCTGGCCACATATCTCCTTTCCTATCTTCTTTCATTGGTTATTGTGAGTAAGCACAAAGATTCATGTTGTGAAATCAGTCCCTTTCAGATATTTAAATTTATTGGCCATCCCACTGTCTTCCATAGAACCAGAATACAAAGAGCTCACCCCCTTCCAATCTAGCTTGTTCTTTTAAAATTAGTGGCTCTCTACTTAGATGGCTAAAGCTTGTTACCCCCCTCTTTCATATCTAAATGCTTAGTGCACCCTGCAGCTCTTAGGCTATTAACCCATTTTTCCATCTTACCTTTAAAATCTGCAACATCTACTCCACACCCACCAATTATTGGACAGCCCACACTCTGTCTCTTCATAGTCATCTTGGGATTAGTGTTTGTTTTAATGCTGGTGAGAGAAGGAAAACAGGTACATTATTTCCTGGAGGCTGCTGATTACTGGAAAGCCTAATAACTTCTTCATAGGTGCCAGCTTGGAATTTGTGCTTATATTTTACTCCTGGTGAGAGAAAGAATAGAGTGCACTGATTCCTGACTGTTTCTGGTTGGGCAGTGAGTGTTTGTGCTTGACTTTCCTGATTGATCTGGTTTTCAAGGCATCTGCCAGGAAAAGGCTACAACAAGCCTACAGACTCTTGCATCATCTGGGACAATATTGTTGATCACCAAAAAACCTCTGAAGCAAAGGAGCATTGTATCCCAGTAGTTTGAAGCTGTGGTGGGACCAGCGCTACTAGTAGCCAGACAGTAGTGATTCAGGCGAATCCCCTCTTTTCATCATTTTTGATAAGCTAATTCATTCTTTTCATTAAGTACTGACTGATTTGCTGCTGTCTAACCTAACTTCAGAATATATTTCTAAATACTTCATCCATAAATTATTAGGATGTACTTATAAGTTTACCCTCAATTGTTTGGCAGTGCCCTGTATAGATGCAGACACTTTGACTTGACGTTTTTCTAGTAAAAGCACCAAGACAACTAGTTTGCAGTGACAAGCACTTGCCCAAAGAGTTGCAAACCAGATACTCCTGACATTACTTTATATTCTCAGTCCAACCATCTAATCAATAAAAAAGGGTCTGTTGCCATGGATATGAACTTTCCCACTATTTCCATTACCAGTTTGGTGGATATAGGCATCCTGAGGCCATGTAGAAATTGCTTCATGTTTACTGACAACCAGTTAATTCTCAAACAAACTGATATGGTATGTGAGAAATGTATTTACACAATGTCACTGGATGCAAAGCTCTCACATAAAAGCACTCCTAATGTCAATCAGATTCAAAACAGACACATAGACCCACACATACTTAGGCACTTAAATGTAGCATTCCTAAACCCCAAAGATAACATTCCTAACCCCAAAGATCTCCTAGATGAATTACACATACAAATACAATCAGCAGCCCCAAATTCACACATTCAAAACAATACCAACATCAACACATCTCACCGGACTTCTACCTCAAAGCCCATAAGGCAAGCCACCACACAATATAACATTCTGGTCACTGGGGACTCAGTTGTGATACACAGTGATGTCCCTCTCACCAGGCTGAATAAGGAGAAAGTTACAGTCAGTTGCTTATCAGGGGCCAGGATCTGCCACATTAAGCAGACAGGTCATTGGACCACAAGAACCAGTATGGCTCATAGTCCATGTGGGTGTAAATGACCTGAAACACATCTCCCTAGATTATTTGAAGGCATGCATCATGGAGCTCTTGGAATATGTGTCCAAGGCAGGTATGAACACAGCACTGAGCAGCATTTTACCTTGTCCAAGGATGATGCCACCACACGAACAGAAAATAAACTGACTTTAATAATTGGCTTTTTCTGATGTTATTCTAAGGAGGTGCAATGTTTGTCAGCATGGAAGGAGATGGTCAACAGACCACACTGCTTTGCCAGGGATGGTCTGCACCTCTCCCCAATATGCTTTAGAATATTAGCATTGTCCTCCCCCATAGTGCCTTTTTTGGCAATGCCAAACTGAAATTACTTCAGACATACCAAATCAAAACCAAGAAAATCTAAAGGTGTTACTGCTCAATGCTAGAAGTCTAAAAAAACTCCATTCCCTACAAAAAGTCCTCAACCTAGAGAATGCTGACACCTGTGCAGTCACTGATACATGGTTTAAAGCTGTGGAGAGCACACTGGCAGTGCAAGGCTACAATATCTTCTACACATTTAGACCAGGTACTATACAGACAGGGACAAAGGCAGAGGTGCCTTGATTTACATCAATAATAAACACACCTCAAGGCTGTTCAAAAGTACAGTTTTGTACCTACCATAAATGTAGATGTTCGAGTGTTCACCCTGCTGCAATCATCACACTTGGGTTATCCTGTCGTCAAGCAGTCCCGCAGTCGGCTGGAATTCCAAAGCCTTGGTCTGGCGTCGGTTGCTGTCGCCTCTTCCCTGACGTCAGTCCGCCAGGGGTATATATAATGCAACCGACGCCATTTTCTTCAGTTTTTCTTGCCCCAGATGTCAGGTGCCTCCAAAAAGGTGGTCAGAAATTAGTACCAAAAGGAGTAACCACAGCACAAACACAAAATCCCTTCAGCTATAAGCAAATACATCAGTAAAGCATAGAAGAGATTTAGCCAGTAGATCAGAGGGGATGGGGGGTAACCTGGACTGCAGCAGGGTGAACACTCGAACATCTACATTTATGGTAGGTACAAAACTGTACTATGTTCATCGTGTTACCCTGCTGCAGTCATCACACTTGGGTTGAATCCCAAAGCTAAGGTAGGGGGGAGGTATCATAGAGGGTTAGTGGAGGCTATAAGGCCCTGCAGAACTGCAGTGGCGAAGCCCGCCCTGGACTTTGAGTAAAGAGGTAAGTGATAGTGTTTGGTAAAGATGTGTACTGAACTCCAAGTTGCACCTTCTAAAATTTCCTTGGTTGGAACCCCCCTGAGAAAGGCTGTAGAGGTTGTTGTTGCCCTGGTAGAGTGGGATCTAATGGTAGCAGGAACTGGTTTCCCATGATGGGTATAGCAGAAACGTATGCAATGACCTATCCATTTAGAAATGGTTTGCTTTGATATAGCCTTCCCTTGAGAAGCTGTAGCATAGGATACAAAGAGCTGGTCAGATTTTCTGAAAGCCTTAGTTTTGTCCAAATAGTAACGAAGCTGCCTGTGAATGTCCAAGGAATGCAGGAGTCTCTCACCTTTGTTCTGTGGATTGGGGAAGAAGGTGGGTAAGTGGATGGTTTGATTTAAAGCTACACTGGAAATCACCTTAGGCATAAAGGAGGGATTACTTCGTAGAGAAACTCTGTCTTGATGAAAAATGAGGAAAGGTTCCACTGCCATTAGTGCCTGTAGCTCTGAGACTCTTCTAGCTGAAGTTATTGCTAGGAGCAGGGCAGTCTTCCATGATAGGAACTGTAGATCTGAAGAGAAAGCTGGTTCAAAGGGAGGTAGCGTTAGTTTTTCCAGAACAAAATTGAGGTCCCATGTTGGTGTAGGAGCTCTCCTGGGTGGTCTAATGTTTTTTGCCCCTCTGAGAAACTGCCTTTGAAGAGGATGTGAAAATAAAGGTGGATCCGTGTTGTAGTGAGCTGAAATAGCCGAAGCATGGATTTTAATTGAGGAAAAGGAAAGTCCTTTGTGCAACATCTCAGCTAAATACTGTAGAATGTGAGGCATGTGAGGCTGAATTGTGTCTTGGCCTTTAGCTTGGTTCCAGGCACAAAACCTTTTCCATTTGTCCGAATAAGCCTTCCTGGTGCTTGGCCTCCTGGCTTCCAGAATAACATCCAGAACTGCTTGTGAAAGAGGTGCTGGTTGGATGTTTAGATGATTTGCCATGCAGCCATATTTAAAATTTTGAGCTGGCCGTGAAGAATCTGATTGTTTTGTTGTGTGAGCAAATGGGGGATTTGAGGCAATATCCATGGAGGGTTGTGGGCCATATTTTTCAATAGCAGATACCAGTGCTGGCATGGCCAGTCTGGGGCTATGAGAATCAGTCGTGGTCTCTCCTTTTTGACTTTCAAAAGAACCTTTGTGAGGAGGGGCAATGGAGGGAAGGCATATACTGTCAGGTTTTTCCAACTGAAAGAGAGAGAGTCCACTTTCCAAGCTTGATGGTGAAATGTCCTTGTACAAAATTTTGTCAGTTGATAGTTTTGAGGACTGGCAAACAGGTCTATGTCTGGAAGGCCCCATTTTTGAGTTATCATTGCAAATATTTGGGGATCTAGTTTCCACTCGTGGGGATCCTTGATGTTTCTGCTGAGGTCGTCTGCCAATGTGTTCTTCTGTCCTGGCAGGAAGTGAGCTTGTAACAGGACTTGGTAGGCCAGAGCTGTGTTCCATAAGGTCATTGCTTGCCTGCATAGAGGATAAGAATGTGTACCCCCTTGTTTGTTTATGTACTACATTACTGTGGTGTTGTTTGTCTTTATTGCAAGTTGTCCTGGATGTAATAGATCCTTGAAGGCTGTCAGAGCTTTCTGTACAGCTAGCATATCTTTTTGATTTATGTGCAGATTGCTTTGATCTGCAGTCCATAGGCCTTGAATGCATTGTCCTGCCATGTGTGCCCCCCAGGCGTAGTCTGAAGCATCTGTTGTGGTAGTTTGCCTGGCTGGGGGCAAGGTGAAAGGCTGACCCTTGTTGAGGTGACATGCCTGTGACCACCATAGAAATTCCTGTTGTAGGCAGGGAATGAGAGATATCATTGTGTCCAAGCTGTGGCTGTGTTGAGACCATACACTTTTTAGGTACCACTGTAATTTCCTCATATGCAGCTTTGCAAAGGGTATTATTAGTATGCAAGATGCCATGAAGCCCAAAGCCTGCAGAATTTTTCTTGCAGTTAATTGGGTCTTTGTTGCCATTGTCTTGAAATATTGAATCAGTTGTAGTTGCTTGTCTGGCGTAAGAAAAGCCTTCTGGGCCGTTGTATTCAAGCTGGCACCCAGGAATGTCATTTTTTGTGAGGGTACTAGTTTTGACTTCTTTTCGTTTACTGTGTACCCCAGGCAGTTTAGTAGATGCTTTACAAAGGCCAGATGATGTAAGAGAATGTCTTTGCTTTCTGCTTGGATGAGGCAGTCGTCCAGGTATGGATATATTTGAATTCCTCTTTGTCTGCAGTATGCAATTACTGGTGCCAGGCATTTTGTGAAAACTCTGGGTGCAGTAGATAAGCCAAAGGGCAGTGCAGAGAATTGGTAATGGGTTGAACCTGCAATGAAATGGAGGTATCTTCTGCAACTTTGTCTGATAGGGACATGCAGGTATGCCTCCTTGAGGTCCAACGTTACTAGCCATGCTTCTTTGCCCAACATGGGAAGTAGCTGCTGTAGTGTTAGCATCTTGAATTTGGGTACTTGTAAGTAAGTGTTTAGAATTGAAAGGTCCAGAATTGGTCTCCAGGCATTGTCCTTTCTGGGCACTAGAAAGAGTCTTGAATAAAATCCTTGGCCTTGATCTCGAGTAGGTACCAGTTGAATGGCTCTCATGTCCATGAGAGCTGTAAGTTGCTTTTGGGCCTCTGCCCATTGATTTTGTGGCAGGTTTGGCATTCCTCTTTTCACTGGCAAGGTGTGAAAGTGGAATCTGTATCCTCATAAAATTATGTCTAGGACCCATTTGTCCTTTGTGACAATGTGCCAGTTGTCTGCAAAAAGTGTGAGTTTTCCCCCCAAGGGGGCTGCCAAGAGAGTATTGCTTGGCCAGATGAGGTGCAAGTCATTGAGTTTGCCTTCTGGTGGTTTGAGACCTGTCTTCTCCTCCCTTCTGTGTTGTAGAGCCCCATTGGCGAGGTTTATACTGGGCTTGTGGTTGTCCTCTGCCTCTTGGGTGTCTGTATTTACCCCTCTGTGGTCTGTCAGTGACTGGAAAGGACCAATTTTTTGTTGGCCAGTTTCTGCTGAAATGAGGGGGGTTGTACTTGTAGGAAATCTTTGACTGTCTGCATAGATTTTGCCTTATCTTCCATTTTCTTTAAAAGTTCTTCTGCTTTAACTCCAAAAAGAACATCTTGCTGTAAGGGAGCATCTAGTAGTTTTGCTTTAAAGTGATCAGGCAGAGTTTGTTCCTTTAACCGAGCATGCCTACTTATAACAGACCCACTGACAGCTGCTCTGCAGGAGGCCTCCAAAAAATCAAACCCACATTGTAAGGTATGTTTGCCCACCTGCTCAGTGGCGTGCAACAGATCCTGTACTTCTTTCAATTCAGATTGTTGAGGGAGAGAGGTTATTCTTTGCTTTAACTGAGAGATTAGAAATTGCTGATACTTAAGCATGTGAAATTGACAGTTCAGTGCCCTCATAGCTAGTGTGGCTGAGGTGTAAACCTTTTTCCCCCACCTGTCTAGTGCTCTGGAATCCTCTCAGAAGGTACTGGGTTTTTAGCCATAGAAGCCTTAGCCCCCTTGGGACCCTGTGAGATAGTCTCTGGGTCAGCTACAGGGCTTTTGTAAAGAAATTTGTGGGAATCAGGCACTCTATAGTATCTGTCAGGCTTAGCCGGAGCAGGAGGTAGAGAGTCTGGGTTGAAACTGGATTCTAAATAGACATCATCCACAATGTCCAAAACTGGTGGGATGGCAAGTGGTCTGTGTTGGGGGAGTAAAAGAAACTCTCTGAGCCTTTTCTTTGAATCAGAGTAGTCCTGACCTTCCCAGTGAAAATGTTCCCTCATAGTGTGTAAAGTTTCCCCAAAGGAGTAGTCTTCAGGAGGAGAAGCTGAGGGAATAGAGTCCTCAGCATCAGAATCTTCATAAGGAGAGAAGGAGTAGTCTTGGTCCTCAGAGGAGTCTGAAGAATTGGACATTTGCTCAGAGGATGCATAATCTTCCTCTTGTCTAAGCCTTTTGTCAGGAGGGGGCTGGGAACCCCTGATTAAAGAAATCAAATCTTCAGCCATTTTGAGCATCTGTTTCTTAGGCATGGGGCCTTGAACAGGAGACTGAAGTGCAGTCCTTTTAGATTTAGAATGAGTTTTCGACTTAGAAAACGTTTTAATGGTGAGGGTCGTCAGTCTGAAAACACCTTCAGAAACCGATGGCATTTCTGTAGTACCGACGTCTTTTGTAGCAAAGTCGTCGGAAGGGCCTGAAGTAAAAGGCTGCGTCGGCCTGGTACATTCCGTCAAAATTTCTGTAGCGATCTCGGGTTCCAGATCTGCGGTAGTCAGGGGCTGCGTTGGAGCCTCACTGAGGACCAGAGAACCGGAGACTGGATCGGCCGAGGCCTCAGAATCTGGCTTAGGCCTGGGCTGTCTGTCCTTATCCCTGCGTTTTTTTGTGCACGCCGGTAGTCGGTTGCTCCGACGGCATGGTGTAGTTAAATTTCCTACAGAAGTAGTGTAGTGTGAAATCAAAGCGTCTTTTAATAGTACGCTTATTAAACCTAGCACAAAACTGACAAGAAGTGACGTTGTGGTCTGGGCCTAGGCAAGGTATGCAATAAGAATGAAAATCCTTATGAGGTATTTGCTTCCCACAAGAAATACAATTGTTAACTTTTTCTGACATCGGTCTGAGGCAAGAAAAATTTCCCCAACAGGGTACTTAGCTTTATAGAAGACTTCGGTCTGAAATTCGAATTTGAAAATCTCAGGAGTCGGCCGACCGGCACTTGCGAACTGCTTCTGCTTCGGGCACCGCGCGGCAAGAAAGACTGAAGAAAATGGCATTGGTTGCATTATATATACCCCTGGCACACTGACGTCAGGGAAGAGGCGACAGCAACCAATGCTGGACCAAGACTTTGAAATTTCAGCTGACTGCGGGACCGCCTGACGACAGGATAACCCAAGTGTGATGACTGCAGCAGGGTAACACGATGAACATCAGAACAATGCACTTGCGATTCTTTACATTCAAATCACCAAAGGCAAAATCCCATGCTACTTCCTTGCAAGCTATAGGTCCCTCTCTATAACCCAGGAAACCAATACCATGTATTTAAACTTATTAGAAACACTCACCATCCAACCCAATACCATATTCATGGGCAACTTTAATTACCCCACCATTAACTGGGAATCATATATAACATTGAATGCACAGGCACAGAGATTCCTGGATTTTGTAAACACAAACTCCCTGGATCAAACTGTCAGTACACCAACCAGGGGTGTAACCTTACTGGATCTGGTTTTCACTAATATGGGAGAGTGCTGCATGTCCCCTAGTATAATGTCTTCCCTGGTAAGGTCAGACCACAAAATGGTCTCCTATGAAGTAAAAATAAAACCTGGAACACCAGCTAATCCTGAAATATTCAGGGACTACTCTAAGGCTACTCTGGGTCTACTTCATGATGTCGAAAGCCGACAATATCGAACTGATATTGTCGGCACCACAACATCGAAAGTGCAGAACATTGTGCAGGTAAACAGAAATCTCCATAGGGGGAGATTTCCGTTTACCTCAATGTAGTGCGGTCTCGGAGTTGGAATATTTAAGTGGGGGGGTGTGGGGGGTGCAGGGGGGCTTGCCCCCTGCCTACACTAGTTAGTTTTTATTTTTGTTTTTTTTTAAACGTTATTCGATGTTTTACTATATCGATCACTAGAGGTTGACCTTTAGTGATTCGATGTAGTAAGATTTCGATAACATGATATAGACGCGGCTACTCCTACTATTAAATAACCTTGCAAAATTTCAAGGCCTCATAAACCCTCAGAACACTGCTGCGTACATGGAATTGTTCACAGAAACCCTCTACAAGCATGTTAACAGCTGCATAGAGGCAGCTGTACCCACCAGAAAATCACAGACTAACGTAAAAAACAAGCCACCCTGGTGGAATCACAACATCATTAGGCTATATAACAGAAGGAAGAAAATCATGGCAAAAATTAGGAGGTGCAGCACCAAACAGGATAAAAGCACTCTCATCAAACCAAACAAACAACTCAGAGGACAAATAAAGTCTACCAAAGCCAAATCTGAGGTAAATTTGGCCTCTCAGGGCAAGGAAAACCACAAGCCATTCTTTAGCTAGGTCTGCAACTTCAAAACCAATACACAATTGTGTGCAGAGCTCATTGTTAATGGAGCCAACTATACTGAGCCAGAAGATACAGCAAACCTACTGGACCACAAATTCAGCTCCAACTTTACCTCTCTCAACCTTCCCTCAGGAAATATCATCAAATATATCTACCCCTATTGTCACTTGAGAACAGGTCCTTAATGCTCTCTCTAAGGCCAAGAACACTGCATCATTGGGCCCAAACAATATACCAGGATGCCTCCTAAATATCATGAAACATGACCTATCAGACCCTCTGGAATTCCTATTTAACTGCAGTCTCCAAACTGGCTTCATGCCTCATAAATGGAGAATAGCAACAGTCATCCCTCTGCACAAAGGCGGGCTATCTACAGATCCTGGAAACTACAAGACCCATTCATCTCACTAGTCTAATATGCAAACCCACAGAAAGAATTAGCATGAAAATGGTCAATAATTACATAGAAAACTTCCAAATACTACACCCAACCCATTTTGGTTTTGTCAAGATCAGGTCATGGCTACTCAACCAGGTGGACTTCTTTGAGAAGGTCAACAAAGCAAAAGATGAGAACAAAATGGTTCACACCACCTATCTTGACCTGGCAAATGCATTTGACACAATACCCTATTTGGGCGTTGTTGACAAACTCAAGAGGATAGGTACAAACTCTTACATCACTTGATGGATAGATAGCTGGCTCGCAGAGAAGACCCAGGAAGTTAAAACTGGGGATTCCACTTCTACAAACAGGCCAGTCACAAGCAGAGTCTCTCAAGGATTGGTCCTGGGACTGCTTCTTTTTGGCATTTACTTCTTTGAAGTCAAAGCCAATGTCACTGGCCTCTGGCTGAATACATTTGTAGATGATTGCAAATTAGGAGCTGTCATTAAATCTCCTGCTGACACAAATGTTCTCCAGGAAGGGCTGACACAGACAGATAATTGAAGTGAGATCCTTGGACCAAAATTAGAAATGCTTAATAGTATCCTTCAGGGAGTTATCCACCCCTGGTAACTACCATATTGATAACACAACCCTAAGAGCTGACCCACTAGTCAGGCACTTGGGGACACACATAGACAGTAATTTAACATTTGACCAGCATGTGTCTATAGTAGTGAGGAAATCATTCTATGTTGTGCAACTTATAAACAAACATATGGCATCTAGGTCCATGGAAGTCATTGTTCCACTGTATTTGGCATTCATCAGACCTATCATTGAGTACAATGCTTCCTTTAGTATGTACTTAACCAGGCATATCTAACAATTAGAACATTCACAGAGTCACTAAAAGAATACAGGGTCTAAGTAATATGTCCTATACAGACCACCTCAAGGCCCTATCCCTGTATTCTGTCTCCTACAGGCTCTTGAGAGGAGGTTTATGCCGGGCACACAAGGCATTGTGAGACCCCACTCTGGTGGGCCTCCTGCATACTGGCAAAACACACAGCACTGTAATTACCCATTCTAAAGATTTAAACCTGGCCTGTGATATTAACAGGACCTGTTGGAGAGACACGTATGTATCCCAGAAACTACCCCTTCTCTGGAATAGGCTCCCTAGTAATGTGAAGCAGATTTCCTCTCTAACCCCAATTCAAGTGTAACTTGGACAGTTGGATGGGGAACAATAAATTCATCCCTGGTTTGGCACTTATGTCTCTAATGGACAGAGGTACCCAGTAAATCTTTTATCTCCCAGGCTCCTGCTTATAAATGTTTCATCTCCCAAGCCCATGCTTACACTTATCAAGGTACCAGAATTTGTCAGATATTTGGGACGCATGGCTAGGCTTAAAAATGCTATTGTGGTCATTAGTCTAGTAAGCCCCTACAAACCTCTGAACCCTGATCTTTATTGTAACATCCCTGGAAATGCATAAAAGTGCTCTACAATAAAAGTCAATCATTACTATAGTGATATTAACCTGGCACCCCATATTTTCATATGTTTGAATTTCAAATTTGCAAGCCAACTAATATGCAGAGTTGACATACTAATATCTATGTAATTTTGGGGAATGATAATTCAACAATATACAACAGGGAAAGCACTGATGAGTAAAGGTAACCAGAGATGGTAACTACTACTCCAATAACTTTCAACCTTCCATCTTCAAAATGTGGAATATTACCTCTAACAATGTGGAACTGTGGCAAAACTGTAACACTTGCTAAATTTTATCTAGGATGATGACAATATGTTAAACCTCTTACTTCATATTTAGAGGAGTCTTGTTAATAAATTAATGTGATTCAGTATTATTTACAAGGTGGAACAGGAAAGTTTAAGATTCAGAATGAGGAACAGTTCCTCAAGTTATGAGTGCTGAAGATATGTTGTAGAAATTGTGCACTGTTTACATATTTACCAGATGGCTTAGTGGTTAAGGTCTTCGCCTCCCATGCACAAGGTTCGATCATGACCATCGACCAATGCCTGTTTGGAGTTTGCATGTTCTCCTTGTGTGTCCATGGAGTTTCTCCCATGTCCGAAGAACATGCTGAGGGTTTCCATCTCAAACTCACCAATGAATGGAGCTGTGGGCAGCAGCACAGACTCTACATGGTGCCCTATAGGGAGAACAGTTGCACAGACCAGCCACTTTGGGCATCTACTGTGGAGCATAGTGTCCTCAAGATAGGAGAACATGGATCACAGACTGCACGCCGTGGCAGGACTAGCCACTCAATGTTGTAAAATATGGCTCTAGGTGATTCGGTCATGTTGACTAATGTCGCCAAAAATGGGCATGGGTAGTTACCGGTGATAAGTGGGTTGAGGACCCGGCCTACTCTGACCCACACCAGGGACCTGTGCTAATAGTGGGAGGGGTATATGTGCCCCTATTGGCCAATGTGTGCCTACCATAAAGCCCAGCAACCCTGGGTCAATAAGTTACTGGCTGGCCAGTGTCTAGTTGCTCAGCCTGGGTTACCTGGGATAGGTCTGTTGAGTGAAAGCTGAATGTAAATCCAACCAACCTGCCAAACATGAACTGAGTATTGCTACGCTTAATGTAGGTTACTGACAGGACGCAGCTTGGAAGTGGATGACATGATGATACGGAGGAGGCTGGACATCCTATGTATCCAGAAGACAAGAAGGAAGGGCAGTGCAGCAAAGCCACTTGGTTTGGGATCCAGAGTCTACTACTCAGGTGGAGGGCAGGCTAGAAATGGTGTAGGAATTGTGGTGAGAAAGAGGCTTCAGAAGGCTGTGAGAGATATAATTAGAATTAATGATGGACTCATGGCAGTCAGACTCCAATGTAAGGATAGGGCAGTATTCATAATCTCAACCTATGCACCACAGCAGGGTTGTGACAGTGAGGAAAAGAGTACATTCAGATAGCAGCTGCAGGACCTACTAGATAAAGCAGGACAACATGAATTGGTATTGATAATGGGTGATTTGAATGCACATCTCAGGACAGGCAGGATATGAGGACTTCCTGGGTCCACATGGGTGGGGCAACAGGAATAAAGAAGGAGTAGCCATTCTAGACTTCTGTCTGGCAAATGGCTTGATAGTAGCCAACACATGATTCAGAAAGAGAGACAGTCACAAGATCACATACAAGAGTAGTCAACATGCAACTCATGTAGACTTCCTGCTAGTAAGGAAAAGGCACTGGGACAGAATCCATAATTGTAAAGTCATCCCCAGTGAAACAGTCGGCCCACAGCATAAACCACTAGTTGCCACAATCAGCTGCAAGCAGTGGTCAGAGAAGGCTCTAAGGTTAACAGAGATCAGGCTAAAGATCTGGAAGTTGACTGGAGAGAAAGTACAACAGTTCAAGGAATTATTCAGGGCTTTGGCACCCCAAGAAGAGGAGGAAATAGGTGGAGTTGAAGAAGAATGGCAGCCCCTAAAAACAGCATGTGTTAGGACTACAGAAAAGATATGTGGCCGAGCCAGGTATGGAAATAAGGTATATAAAGAAAGCTGGTGTTGGAATGCAGAAGCCCAGGAAGTCATCAAAAGAAAAAAGGAGTGCAGGAAGAAGTGGGAGACAGTAAAGACTGACCAGGCTAGGAAGGACTACTGGTTAGCTAAGAAAGAAGCTAAGAAAGAAGTTGCAATAGCAAAGAATAGGGCATCGGAGGCACTGTACCAAAATCTGGAAAGTGACTCAGTAAGGGGCGCAAAGAAACTATATCAGGTTGCAAGGCAAAGACAGAAAGATAAAGAGGATAGTCAGACACCCTTCATAAGGGATGCCAGCAACAACCTGCTCACCAACCCAGACGACATCAAAGGCATATGGAAGGAGTATTTCCAGAAGCTTCTGAATGAAGAAAACCCCACAGAAGTGTATTGCCCCAGAAACAGCCTACGATGAGAGAAGAGGAAGACCCGACCCTAGAAGAAGTAAGAACAGCACTAAGGAAGATGAAGTCAGGAAAAGCAGCAGGCTCAGATGAGGTCACAGCAGATATGATAAAGATGTTGGGTGAGATAGGGGAGAAATGGCTCCTGAGGGTACTAATAGCAGTGTGGAGAGAAAGGCATACCCCAGATGACTGGAGAATAATCATACTCATGCCAGTGTGCAAGAACAAAGAGGACATCCACAACTGTGGGCAGTACAGAGGCATCAAACTCCTATCACATTGCATGAAAGTTCTGGAGAGGGTGACTGATAAAAGGATATGCAAAGAAGTAGAATGTAAGATGGGAGATGAGCAGTTTGGATTCAGATCAGGATGCAGCACAATTGACCTGAAGTTTGCACTAAGCCAGATACTTGAGAAGAAGCTAGAGATGAGGAGAGAGTCCAACTG
The DNA here is from genome assembly GCF_019279795.1 of Protopterus annectens. NCBI lineage: Eukaryota > Metazoa > Chordata > Ceratodontiformes > Protopteridae > Protopterus > Protopterus annectens. The sequence goes on along the minus strand of NC_056749.1, from coordinate 484,540,596 downwards.
GGCATTCCTAGACTTGGAGAGAGCATATGACAAGGTCCCAAGAAAGCTGATCTAGGCAGTACTGCAGTGGTTTGAAGTCCCAGAACTACTGGTAGAATTAGTGCAGGCTATGTCAAGTACCCAATGACTCAAGTGCGAACAGTGTTCGGCCTCACATTACATCAGGGTTCAGCTCTGAGCCCACTGCTGTTCATACTGGTGATGGACTACATTAGCAAACAGGTTGGAGGGGACAGATCAACAAAGCTGCTGTATGCAGACAATGTGGCAGTACAGGCAGACTCTGAGCTAGAACTTCAGCAAAGGAGAGGAGAATGGAATGCAAATCTGAAGGCACATGAGATGAAACTAAGCACAGATAAGATGGTGGTAATGGCAGCAAACTGGGGAAATTGAAGAAGCTGAGAATAGAAATAGAAGGGAAGACAGTGGAACAGGTAAACAGCTTCAAGTATCTGAGACGAGTAGTTGAGGAGAAGGGTAGTCTGAATGAAGAGGTCAAAGCTAGAATCAGAGGGGCTCCAGCCAAATGGCATAGAGTATCAGGTGTAGTCTATGACAGAAGAATGCCAAAGAAGCTGAAAAGTAAAGTGTACAAGACAGTGGTGTGACAAGTACTACTGTATGGTACAGAAACCTGGGCAGTAAAGACAGAACAGTTGAAGAAGCTAGAGGTGATGGAAATGAAGTGCCTGAGAAAGGTGATAGGATGCACACTGTGGGACAGATGAAGAAATGAGGACATAAGAGCAGAAGCCAAAGTAGCTCCAATTTCAAGAAAAGATCAAAGTGAACAGATTATGGTGGTTTAGGCACATGTGTAGAAAAGCAGAAAACAATCTGGTGAGGAAGATCTGGGACAGACAGGAAGAAGGTAAGAGGAAGTGAGGACATCCAGCAAAGAGGTGGATGGATTGTGTGAAAGAAGATCTGCAACAGTCAGGCATGAGTGTTGAACAAGGCAGGAGCGTGGCACTGAATTGAGAGAGTTGGTGACAGTTAACACGATACCCCAACCCCATGTAGAAAAATGGGGAAAAGGGGGCTGATGGTGATGATGATGATTACATATTTACAAGAGTTGTTCTGTTTTAAACAGAGAAGCCCCTCTAAATTTCTGAATTTTAGTTTAAAAATCTTTACTCAGCATTACATGTTCATCCTAGGATATATAAGAATGAGCTTACATTGTGAGTAGCTTGTCTGAAGATGAGAATATAAGTAGTAAATCAAAGTATCAGAAGAGTGAACAATGGTGAGACAGACTTCAATACAGACAATATTAGTATGGAAAATACTATAAAAGTATCACTCATTTTATAAAGCAGGGAGAAAGCACAAAACTCAGTAACTAAGATTCAGACAATTTCAGGCAGATTGGTATAAAGCTGCCAGGCTAATGTTGTTGTTGTCTTTCGGCTTTTCCTGGTTAGGGGTCGCCACAGCAGAACTCCGGTCCGCTAATGATTGGCAGTAGATTTTCAGGAATGCCGAGGTGCCAGCTCGACGTTCAATCTTCAACGAAGGCACAACCATTTATGCATGTCTTTCAAATGCCCACCCAACCGCTGGGAGGACATGTAGACTCCACACAGAAGGCACTCCCCACACTCCAGCCGAGAAGCTAATAAAAAAGAGAAAAGGGGGAGATTTGAGCATACCTCTCAACATCTATGCACAAATAATCTGGACAATGCCTAAAATAATGGGGGGGGGGGGGCAAGGCCCAAAAACAGGGACAGATTTTAAATATTGTTTTTACAAACTAGATTTTAAATAATTGTTCTTTCAAACTTAGAAATTTGCTAGAACAATAGGATTTGTGTTTGAATGCATTTTCTGAAGGATATGAAGTCTGAAATGCAAATGACTGTCATTATCTAGTGGCCTCAATCCTCAGTGACTTCCCAGAAAATCACATATTTTATGAGGAACATGCCAAACATTTGAGGCAAAAATCTGGACAGTTGAAAGGTACGGCCTCACATAAGGCTTGTTTTAACCTTACCAAGTCTTTTGTTGTAAAACATTTTTAAGTAGCTAGTTGGCTGTGAAAACTATTTGATGACCATATACTTATAAAATTTTGTGACACATACTCTCACTTTATTTCATTGTAAATTATATTGACTGTGCTTTGTTAGAGTTAATTGTCTACATACAGATAAAGTATGTATGCTTTGTGGGATGTACTGGCTACATGGTGTTATTCCTCATGCATTTATTTTGTGCTCTTCATGGAACTTAGGTGGTGGTTGAAAGATTTTGATGACCAGCCAACTTTAAATAGATAAGTATCTGACATAACATAGGATGTAGTCCACAGAATTCATCAAAGCTTACTACTTGAAAATGCTGTATTTACTCCTCAAACCTCCAGATAGGAAGTCAAGATCTCCGGCTGGAAAAATTTGCAGATGACTGCAGTCTGAGTTGTTTTTAAATTACCATACGATACCCAAACTTTCCAGACTCTCTCTATAAAACCTTTGGTGTAGTAAAAATGGGAAAAAACTAAATCCTAAAAAGTGTACTACCATCACTCTTGATAGACAACCCCTTCCCTCATCATACTGTACAAAACAAAAATGCAATCAGGTATCACGGTACTTGGGTTGAGCTTCCAAGATGGCTGCACACTGAGTAATAGCTTGACTCTAGCTCTGCCAGTGTGAAAACAGAAACTCAACAGAGAAGGCCAGTAGACTTTTGTGTTTATGAGCAATTTTCAGTAACTGGCTAGTAAATGTACTGCCTGGATGCCAAGAAAAAAGAAATGTAGAGCACCTCGAAAAAATCAGCTACAAAAAGTGAGGAAGAAACACTGACTGGGGAAAGTTCTGCAGCTGTTCAGCAAAAAAGCAATGCAACCTCCAGACATGGCTTCTAGTAACCTACAGGAAGGTATAAGACAACCGCACCCAGACCTGGTTACAATAAACAAAACACAAACAAAAGGCTGGGAAAAATTGAAAGAGCATTAAATAGATATTCAGATTAAATACTAATAAAATTCAAAAACGATACCCAAGGAAGCAATCCACTGATAAACCAAGACAGTAAAATCACCAAAAAACACCAACAGTAATCCACAGCAGAGGCAAAATCCAAAGATAGTTCCAAAGTGTTTATTAAAAAAAAAAACGAACCAAGACAAGAGCTTTCGCATATAGTTTTATCAAGTCTTCACTAAACTAGAAACTCAGCCCAGTTAATATAGTGAGTCAATTAACTATATAACAAGCTACATCACCAATTACAAACTAATTAATTTAGCATTGAGACATAAATATAAAGTTGTATTAACATAAAAAATATAAGCATATATACTTTGAAGTCCATGTTAAAACTGCTACCTAAACATAAAACCAAAATAAATAACAAAGTAAAAATACATCATTTCATTTTTTCTTAAGAGGTCTGGCTCTTAATGTGGGCTGAATGGATATGTACTCATTAAGGCCAGGAGCATACTGTGCTCTGAGTCTAAAAATCCATTTTAAGTCTGCCTGATAAGTCCTATTCACCAAATCCCCCTGTCTAACACTTTCCTGTATAACTTCTAATACCAAAAATTTAAAGCCATGTTCCAACCAAAGGTATTAACGTGCTTTGCTACGGCACTGTAATTCATAACTCTACATAGGCAATAAAGGTGATCACATATCCTTTCCCTTTGCCGCCTGTTGGTTTTACCAACATAAAAACACTGACATAACATACAGTGTGCAAGATAGATCATTTTTTTGTATTACAGTCAGCTAATATTCACATTAGGTGATAAAGCTGCAAAAATCGGAGATTGAAATGAAAGAGGAGGCTGGCTGAATATAAGACTGCTCAAAAAGAGACGTTTGAAAAAATAATAGACTAGAACAGAACACGTAGGGAAAACCTGAGATTTTCAGCTACACCAGAGAAGCTGGAAGGAACAGACTGCATTAATTTTAAGAAATCACAAAAAAGGAACTGGACTGGTATTCCACAGCAGGAGTTGTTAGTTGAAAGAACACATTCTGTGTATGCTCCAAACCTGGCTATAAGAAAGCAACTTAGACCTTTCTTTACTACTAAAAGTCATACTAGCAGAAGGAGTTGATTATGACAAAACTATGGCAGAATGACAACATACTAAAAGTGGGAGACAACAGAGTGTTTGTGGAGAATGATTACTCATTATACACCACCAGGATGAACAGGAGTAAATTCATTCCACTATTCAGGTAATGTCAAGAAGCAGGGATGAGATTCAAACTGCTGTTCCCAGCTGTCTTCAAGGTATTTTTCCATGGAGGAACAAAATAATTTTTCATGAAGAACATGCTAAGAATGAAATACAAAAGTCTGTCCAAGAAAAAGTGAGCTGTGAAACAGAAGGAGATTCTGCTTCTTGTTCTTCTGGTAATATAGAGAGACTGTACCTATGAAACCTTTTCCACTATTTCAATGGAAAATATTGAAGAGAAGGAAGGAAGCATGACAGTTGACTAGAAGAATAGAGACTATGTTGGAAATGAAGCAGAGACATGATTTGGGAAATGGAGATGAACAGTAATAAAATCAGTAACAATGTGGGATTACAAAGCAATAATTATATTAATGAACTGTGACAGAACAAGAAAATCTGGAAATATTGGACTTTTTCAGAATCTGTTGGACTTGTGGGGGACTCTAAAGTATATGTCCTTCTTCACGTCATTTTTGTTTGGAAAAATACTTTGTGGAGGGAAAGAGAGGGGAGAAAGTTAACTGTAAGTAAAGAAAACATTTTTAACTATACTCCAAAAATAGTATTATTTTCTTATCATGATATAAAGTAAAGTTTTCTGAGTTATTTTTAAGTGTAATGGGGATTGTAAATAGGTGCTGCTGTTCTTTTTTCCCCTTTCTTTCTCCCTTCTCACTTTCTTTTTGTTCAGTTTTAAGAAATGTAGGCACTGCAAAGTTAAAAAAAAGCCTGGTTAAAAGAGCATGACAAAAGAAAAATGAATGTGCTTTTGTCATTCTTGCATTGGGTGATGACTGAATTAAGGCTTTTTTCTAGCAAATGAATGTATGCCTAGTAGCTTCTATATCTGGCTGTCAATCTCCCATGGAAACAATCTGATAAAGACAAACTGACGATTTGGTTCTCTATCTGAGCTGTTGGTGGCTAAGATTTACCTGCAATCAACTGGACGTATAAGCTAAATTAAGTACACTTTTATCTGCACGTTTTTCATATAGTACAGCATTTTATTTATTTGTTTTCACTGAATATTAATTGAATTGAATATTGTGGCTTCTCTGTGTCTCTACAGGGAGCTTGTTAGAAGTGTAGCCAGCGGTAGCAGTGGGGGTAGTTTCACTTCTTTGATATTCTGTGTTTAACTCCTAGCCTAGAGAGTTTGTCTTGCCATATAAGTGTTACATCTTGTGCTATTTCTGCTAAATATCTGAGCTGTTGGTTGCTACGATTTACCTGCAATCAATTGGACATATAAGCTAAATTAAGTACACTTTTATCCATATAGTACTGCATTTTATTTATTTTTTTCACTGAATATTAACTGAATTGAATATTGTGGTCTCTCTGTGTCTCTACAGTTAGTTTCCTCCCTGTTCTTGTTGTGGTGTTAATCTTGGTGGCTTTGAAATTGCATGCCCCTCTTGTAAATTTGTGTTTGGACACTCCTTCTGGGCCTATCTCATTTGCTTACTCAATTGAGTACAGTGAGATCATATTTTGATTTCAGACACTCCTACTAGTCCCATCTCTTCAGTTTTATCTACTGTGTACAGTCAGCATTTGGGAAGAACAACCCCTGTAGCCTCTTAATCCTGCTCTGTTCCCCCATGGAAAAAAATATATATACTTTATTCAGCTGTTCTTACTGTAACTGTCTCAGTTTGCTGTTTTATGTGCTCTTATCTGTTTAGTTGCTCTTACCCTGCACTTATTACTGCTTGTTAGCAGCCTCCTAATTTACTGCATTCTGCACTTGTTTTAATCATGTTAATTTAATTGCAAAAAAAAAATTCTAAGCTTGTTTCTTGCCTTTCCTGTAATTAGTCTAGTCCAGATACAGATTTGCTGTATCCAGGACTGTTTGTAAGCTTCTGAGCCCCCCCCCCCCAAGCCTTTCTGTGTTGGAAGGAAGCCTTCTGGCTTATCAGTGGGACTAGTAAGCACTAGGTAGCCTATCTACCACAAGAGGAGTGGATTCTGGTCCAGAAATTGTAGTTTATTGGCCGGTTGAGCAGTTTTACATCTCTTACAACTTTCTGGTCTAAAAGCCCTCATTTGCTCTTTTCCCGCCTTTCTTGTAACTAGTCTAGTCCAGATACAGATTTGCTGTATCCAGGACTATATGTAAGCTTCTGAGCCCCCAAGCCTTTCTGTGTTGAAGGGAAGCCTTCTAGCTTATCAGTGGGAGTGGTAAGCATTAGGTAGCCTATCTCCACAAAAGTAGTGGATTCTGGCCCAGAAATTGTAGTTTATTGGCCGTTGGGCAGTCTTTCCATCTCTTTCAACTTTCTGGTTTAAAAGCCTGTGTTTGTGCTTGTTTCTCACCTTTCCTGTAACTAGTCTAGTCTAGATACAGATTTGCTGTATCCAGGACTGTTTGTAAGCTTGTTAGCAGTGCCAAAGTCTGCTCTTCAATTTTTCCCTTAGATCTGCTAGTTCTCTCCTCTCCTGCACTTTTACTAGCTTATTAATCTAGCACTTTACCAGACTTCTTGTAGCAATTATTGTAGCACACAAAAGTGCTATAAGCACTAAACATTCTAAAAGGAAACAGCTTCAGTACTTATTATTAATGCCCACCCCTCCAGGCATGTCTAAAGGTCAGTTCCCTGTACTTCCTCATATTAACCTGGTGAACGTGGGCATCCTAAGGAAATGTAGCGACTGCCTCATGTACACCAACAACCCTCTCCTCTTAGCTCTCAACACTCAGACTTGTGAAAGATGCACTTATATATCCAAATTGGAAGCCACGCACTCTCCAGCCAAGACCAGAATAGCTGGTCAAGTGGAGAAGGTCAACATCTGCACCACACCACATGGAACACATCGCCCTCCAGAACACACACCAGCACTGCTTTCACATAAAAACACAAACCACTCACCCACTTTCACGGAGGCTCTCAATAAAAATCTACCCAAACAGCAGAGACCTCAAAGGCAGAAATGCACTCAACCACTACAACACAACACTAATCATGAGACACATAACTCTCCTAAACAGTGTGCCACTCAACCAAAGCCCCTAAGGCAAAACAGCATGCCCAATACACTAGTCATAGGTAACTCAATAGTGAGGCACACTGAAGTCTCACTCACTAGATTGAATAAGGACAAAGTAACAGTCAGCTGCCTGTCAGGTGCCAGGATCCACCACATAATACACACACTCAGGTCACTCAACAACATGTACAAATATGACTCAGTCATTGTAGATGTGGGTGTGAATGGCATGAGACATACCTCCATGGACTACATGAAAAGAGACACGGAGGAGCGCTCAGATTATATAGCCCAGGCAGGTATGACCCTAACCCTGAGCAGCATCCTACCATTACCCAGAATGATACCACAGTACAAGCAGAAAATGATTGATATCAACAATTTGCTAGGTTTCTGGTGTCACTCTAAGGGGATCCAGTATCTGTCTGCCTAGGATGACATGACTGACAGACCTTGATGCTTTGCCAGAGATGGCCTGCATCTGTCGCCCCTGGGCTTCTGGATACTGGCCAAAGCTCTCGCCACCCCTATAGTGCCTTTTTTAGCTGGTGTTCCAAAGACCAAATTGCCACCATAACAGCTACAAACAAATGCAATCTGAGGGTCATGCTGTGCAATGCTAGAAGTCTAACTCTCAAAATGCACTAACTCAAAGCACTCCTTAAAATGGAGAACATCGACATTTGTGCTGTAACAGTGACCTGGTTCAAGGCAGCAGAAAGCACCCTTACACTACCAGGCAGCAGGCTATAACTCTTTCCACACCTTTCGGCCCCAGAACTTGGACCGAAGCTCCAAAGGCAGTGGTGTTTCCATATTCCTACAGGATGCGCACACCTCTAGACTGGTAGCCCAACATAATGCATCAGAGATAATTCAGGTGCAGCTAACTCTGGGTAAGACAGTGATTCAGGTCATAGCCTGCTATAGGTCCCCAACCATGTCCCAAGACTCACACTCCACATTCCTAAGCACCCTGGAGAATATTAGGGTCCAACCTAATACTCTCATACTAGGCGACTTCAACTACCCCCCTCCATTAACTGGGAAAACTACTCATGTACCAATACACTTGCCCAACATTTCCCAATGCCCTGGACCAGCTTGTTCTTACCCCCACTAGAGGTAGCAACATCTCTGACCTGGTCATTACTAACATGGGCGACCGTTGCTCTACTCCAATAGTCAGCTCCTCCCTGGTTAGATCCGACCACAAACTAATCACCTTGGAAATCCATATCCCTCCCACTCCCCCCCAACAAAGGTAATCACCATGAAAAACTTCTCCAAAGCTAACGTTGGACTCATAAAAACAGAGGTGGCTAACTTCATGGCACCCATGCAAATGGAGAATAGTTATATGACTGCTGAATCATACACCAATGCACTGTACGAACACGTACACAAATGCATGGATCTCACCATATCCAACAGAACCAAGATGCTCTCCTCCAAAAAAAGGAAGCCAATCTGGTGGTCCCCTGCCATAAACAAACTCTACAACAGAAGGAGGAAACTGATGTAGAATAAGGTGAAGGCCAAAGACTGGAAAAACTCCCTTATCAGCCTCAACAGAAAGTTGAGATCCCTCATCATATCCTCTAAAACTAGCTATGAAAACAGAATTGCAGCAGACAGTAAAAACAACCACAAGGCCTTCTATAGTTATGTAAAGAATCTCCACGGCAATACCCAGATTTGCTCTGAGCTACTGCACAATGTTACCAGCTATACCAAGCCAACAGATATTGCCAATATACTGGCTGACAGATTCAGTGCCAACTTTACTCCTCCCCTCCAAAGGAACAATCACAATACCAGTAGATTGCCAGGTACCCAGTATTACTGTTGAGGTTAAAACAGCACTGTCCAAGGTCAAGAATACAGCTTCTATGGGACCTGACAATATCCCTGGCTGTATTCAACATCAACTACAGAGTGAACTGACACCTCAGTTGTGTGCCCTGTTCAATCACAGCCTCACCTCAGGCTTTGTCCCTACCTAATGGTGTACTGCTACAGTCATCCCTCTCCACAAAGGAGGAGCGAACACAGTCCCTGAGAACTATCACCCCATTAGCCTGATTCTGATTATCAAAGCTATGGAACGCATCATCATGGATATAATAAACAAGGATATAGGGAATCTCCAAACTCTGGATCCCACACAGTTTGGTTTTGTGAAGGGTAGATCATGACTGCTCAACTTGGTTGACTTCTTTGAGCCAGTCACCAGAGCTGTGGATGAAGGCAAGGTGATTCATACAACCTACCTTGATCTGGCCAAGGCCTTTGATACCATTCCCCACTCAGGAATCATAGAAAAAACTCAGTAAGCTAGGCATCAACCCCTATATCACTAGGTGGGTTGCAAACTGGCTCACAGATAGAACCCACAGTGTGAAAGTAGCTGACTCCAAGTCAGACTGCCAACTAGTCACGAGTGGAGTCCCGCAGGGTTCAGTCCTGGGTCATCTCCTGTTTGGTATCTACTTCTCTGAAGTCCAGGCCAAGACAAAGGGACTCTGGCTGAAAAAGTATGCAGACAATTGCAAGTTGGGAGCGATTATTAACTCCCCAAGTGATGTTGACATCCTACAGAATGGCCTCAATGAGACCAATGACTGGTGTCAGAACCATGGCCTTAAGCTCAACGCCAAACAATGTGTTGTTATTCCCTTTGGGAAAAACCTGGGTCCCATGAATTACCATATTGATGGTAATCCACTGAATGCAGAAGGCATTAAAAGAGATCTGGGAACACAGGTTGACAGAAACCTCTCTTTTGATCACCACATTGCCACTGTGGTTAGAAAGTCCTTTTATGTGGCACATTTCATTACTGAGGGTTTTGCATCCAGGAAGAAAGAGGTCATTGTCTACCTCTACTCTTCCTTCATTAGGCCAATCATCGACTACAATGCCCCATTTGGCATGTACCTCACTAGACACCTGCAACAACTGGAGAAGCCACAAAAGTACATCAAAAAGAGGATCCTAGGCCTTAAACACATCTTATATGGACAGACTCAAAAAACTCCAACTATTCTCTGTCTCATATCACCTACTTAGAGACAATCTCTGCTTGACTTACAAAGTCATGTCTGATGCAGCTTTGTTAGAAATGCTACATCTAAAGAAATCCCAATCCCTCTGCACCACATGTTCCAGAGACCTCAACCTCATTACCACAATCAACAGAATTTACTGGAGGGACAGGTTCATAACCCAGAGATTGCCAATGCTATGGAACAGAATTCCCATACATGTCAAGCAGAGCACCTCACTGACCCTCATCAAGAGAAATCTTGATGAGTGGATGGGAAATAGAAAATTCACTCCGGGGATAACTCCAGTGGCTCTACTCAACAGCGGCACTGGGAACTAAGGTCAGGTGTCACGATGCCAGGGTAATCCCATGGCAAGCCTTGTAAAGGCCCCAGGGCCATTAGACTAGTGCACACCTATGAACCTATGTCTCCATGGAGACAATCAGATAATGAGTGATTGTCTTTCTGATTCTTATGTCTCCATAGAGACAATCTGATAAAGAGAAATTGGTTACAGTCTGGTGGAAAGTGATTGGCTATGGGAAAACAAAGAAAAGAGAAACTGGCTAGGAGATAATGTTCTCTGAATGCATTCAGGGGGTTTTCCCAGCTGGGAGAGCTATAAAGATAAGACAAAACCATTTAGCACTTAGTCTAAGCACAAGCTGCACCATGCATCTTAGCATGGATAACCTTTCTTTTAGGTTAACTCAAGTCTGTAAGTGTGGCTGTCAATTTGTGACATTTATTTCTATTAGGAGGATAAAACGTCAGTATTTGAAGATGTACATAGTTTTGTGTTTGTTTGTCTTTCAGCTTTTCCCGGTTTGGGGTTGCCACAGCGGAACTCCGGTCCACTAATGATTGGCAGTAGATTTTCACGAATGCCGAGGTGCCAGCTTGACATTCAACCTTCAACGAAGGCACGCCCATTTACGCATGTCTTTCAAATGCCCACCCAACCACGGGGAGGACAAGCAGACTCCACACAGAAGGCACTCCCCGCACTCCAGCCAAGAATTGAATGGAAGAACCTCTTGTTGTGAGGCAACAATGCTACTGCTGCAGCACCGCAGATGCTAGTATTAAATTAATAGATTTTAGGGGGTATTGGGGATTTGGGTTTTTTTTGTTTGTTTTTTTGTTTCAGGGCTTTCATTAAAAGAAAAAGTTTGATAAGATGTGACATAGACTCAAATGGATATGACAAGAAACAATGATATAAAAGTTCAACCTCCCAAACAGTGTATATGTGTAACACAAAAACTGGAACTAGACATTTAACAAAAAGGGTGTTATACATAAAAGATGGGAATAATAACTTTTTAATACAATGATGCTTTCTACAATGTCTTTAAATGTCAATGGCATTACAGATAAATACAAAAAGAAAGAAGAGTGAACTACATTTAAAAGTAGAGTGCAAATAGCTATGTTACAGGAGAAACAATCGGAAAGAACTGAACATGTGAATTTTATAAAGAAAGGTTTTCAGGATGGTTATTCAGCGAAATATCTGGGACAAATAAAAAGAGGAGTACTTATATTAATTGCAAGAGGAGCTCCAATAATGATAGAAGAGGATAAAAAAGATAATAATGGCAGATTTGTAGTGCTAAGGGGTTACTGGCAAGGGAGGGGGATTACACTGGCATGCGTTAAAGTGCAGTTTAAAATATGCATAAATAACATTAATTACCTTTTAGTCTTGAGTGAAGAATAACTCTTCAGGATGTGCAAAACATTTTCTTTTTATTTAAATTCACATATGTCAGCGCTGGGAGACTATCTTCACAATTAAAAAAGCAATAAAAAGTAAAAATACACACTTTTTATTTCTTTTTCTTATCATTATCATGCATGCTAAATACTGACGTGGACAAATAGGATCTCTGCAGACCCTTGTGCTTCTCACTTAGTGCTGCACATGAAGACTCAACAATCATGATTTTAGTAACAATAATGTTTTAGAAAAGCACAAGCCATCTGGCTTGTTAATCAGTCTTGTTTTCTGACCTTGTATATTCCACTACCAGTAACATTCTAACTCCCCAACATTCCTTGTAACTACCCATCCCAACCTGGGAAGGTCAGAGCTTACATAAAACAAATTATCTTTCACATTGTGTACTTTCCTCCCTTCCTGGGCATTCCAGACCATAGTACACATCCCTTAAACCCTTCAGCACTTTCTTTACCTTCAGCCATATGTTAATACACTTTACAGCTTAATATTAGAATGCAGTTGTGAAACACTCAGAACTACAGTAAGTGTTAGATTTTATGAATATAAGTCTGAAATTAATTATGTTGTAAATATGCTGAAAGAAAAGGCTTGCTTAAATGCAGAAACAGAGTTTAGTAATATGTGATCAGCAGTCATACTAAATGACCATGGCTTGGAAAAGGAATCTGCTGAATGGACATTTTTCCCTTACAGACTTAAAAACAGGATGTATGCAAGAGCAAAAATACAAAATCTGCTTTTAAAGAATGGACATTTTTCCCTTACAGACTTAAAAACAGGATGTATGCAAGAGCAAAAATGCAAAATCTGCTTTTAAAGAACACTGACATGCTTTTCTGCATATAAAAAATGTACACAATATGTTTCCTAAAATAACAGGATGGACACAATATGTTTCCTAAAACAACAGGATATGTTTATGACACTGTGACAATGTGTTTTCTCAAAAATATGTTTTTCTGCATGAAAAACAGGATATGGCACAAGAACAGATGTTTTTATACAAAGATCCAAATAAAATACAGGATGTTCACACTGTCAGAAAAGCTGATCTCTGACAATGTGTTTTCTCAAAAATATGTTTTTCTGCATGGAAAACAGGATATGCTTATCAGCATTGGCACAAGAACAGATGTTTTTTATACACAGATCCAAATAGAATACAGAACAATGTGTTTCCTCAAAAATATGTTTATGCATGACTAAAAAGTGTATATAAAGAGCTGTATTAATCCAGTTATGTTAGAGGTATGATAGGGACTCATGTGTCCTAAGGTAAATGTTATATCTCTCACATCATCTCTACCATATGAGAAGTAAAGTTGGAACAGTACTTTTAAGCTGCAATGTTTGTCCAGTTTGATTTATTATAAAAGGTATTGGTTACTGCTCTTAAAGACAAGTGCTGCAAAGTATATTCTCTCATCAGTGTATATTCTGCAAGTTTCTGTATGCAACAGACTGTGAATGCAAATATAACCAGACTTTGAATTTTAGCAGAATCCAGCCAGCAAGACTGAGTGTCTTAAGAACACTTCAAATCCATCACACCAAGCAGTAAGCAGCTCAATGTAATTTTTTCAATGGCAAGCTAGCCTGCATTTGAACCTACAATCTGCAATTCCAACACAGGGGGAGTGATGGTAAGCCCTGCAGAGGGTCACTTCTGTCAAATTGCAGTAACTAACATTTGTACGTATGTGTAAATCCTAAACAGAAGTATTCCAGTTTATGCAGCTTGCAGTAGTAAAGTTTTTTAGACGTCTACAATCCGGAGTGAGACTAGTTCAAGAAATTCGCAGTGCCATAAATTCTTCAAGAAAAGGTGAATGTCCACTAGCACAGTAGTCCATTGCCTGTTGTGCTTCACCAGCTTCTCAAGTGACTCTGAAAATGTTCTAGCCATCAGCAACAGCAGCCTGATCACCTGTTTTCTTGCTAACTGGTAAGACTTTTTTTCTGTGTCACATATTTAGTGTGGATGATGTTAAACAGAGTTTGTATATTCTTAAGAGAGTTTGTATATTCTTAAGACAGTTTGTACATTCATACATAGTTTGTGTATTCCTAGACTGTTTGTATATTACTAGATAGTATGGATATTATTTATAATTCATGCAGGAGTAAACCAAACTTTAGTAAATTGCTATGTTGGTATACACAGCACATTAGTAAATGTAAAACCTTATTAGGGCAGGTTGATAGTAAGGCATTATGCAAATGTATTACAATATTTGACTGGTATCTCAAAGAAAACCATGTGAAATATGACAAATGTTTATTGTGTGCTTCAACAAAAACTGCATTTTGTGTATTATGCCATAAAATAATATTGCATCATATTGCTAAAAAAATAGACTTTATAGACAAATATGTTCATGATAAACAATTAACTAAGGGTAAAGTGTTTCCATTACATTCTGATGTTGAACAGTTATGTCTTGTCACCACATGTGAGTCAAATCAGTTACTGATAGAACCCCTAATACATTTTGTTACAAAGGAATGTAGTAAACTTCTAAAAGACAGACACAATGAGTTCAGGAAGCTTAGACAAGTTATACATACATCTTTTCAAAAGTGCATAGGAGTTTCAAATTCAGCAGAACAGCTTACTAAAGAATGTCAGAAAGACCATGCAACATTACTGGAAATTCAACAGCAGTTGCAGGATAAAGGAAATAAATTAGCTGAACTGACAGAGACTGGAAACTTCCTGCATACACAGCTAATCTGTGCAAAAGAAATATATTTTATAATATGTTTATGTTTTGAAAATGGTTAAGCATACATGATAGGATGGTAGGATCTGATGTCTGGACAAATCATTCTTAAATGTTTTACTTTCATTCAGTTAAAGCAAGACATCTATCAGTACTACAGTAAAGTAAAGCATATGAATGCCATTCATTAGCATAGTCAAAAGGTAAACAAAACTGTTCTAGTGTATTATAATATATAAAATTAAATAAAAATAGATGAGTAAAAATTTAAAGTCACAAGACATGACATGCTTGTATAAAGATATACATATACAAGACAGACATGCATGTGTGTTCTTTTCATCTAGAGTACATCTGTTACAATACACAAGAATAACAGGCAGACAACAGCAAATATAAATAACATAAATATAAATGTGTTGGTTAAACTAATATCTATTTTGTTTTTTACAATTTGTTTATAATTATATAGTAACACCAAACAGTTAAAGTTTTGAATTTTAAAAAGAAAATCACAGATGGTATTATTCAAACAGTTTTTGTAAAATTAATGGCAGGACAGTTAAATATATAAATAAATAATAAATACTGAAATCCATGTAAGGTAATTGTAAAATGATGTCTATTTATGTTGTATAAATGCATAGTTATGCAAATCACAATCACATTAAAGGAAAAATGCCAAAAGAATTAATTATAGTTTATAGAGTATGAAATGTGAGCTCAGACCTTCCTAGACTGAATGAATAGTTACAGGAAATGCTGGAAAGATCAGATAAACAACAAGACTGATTGCCAGGCAAGTAGCTTGAGTTTTTCTAAAGCATCATTGTTATTAAAACATACTTATAAAATGTTTACAGGCAACACTATTTAGTAATTGTAATAAAATGTCACAATTGTGCATAGATGTCACTTATAATCTGTTTGCAAGTAAATGTTAAAAGGACAAAAAAAACCTCAGTTGCATCAAGTACAGCCAGCAAATGGGCTATAGTATATATACAGTTCAAATCAATTGTGCAGGAGGGTGTAAATACCTACTAGAGGTAATATACAGTGAAAGCTTTATTTAGTAACCTAATAAAATAAATGTATAACCAAAGTGTTGGGCTGACATACATTCTATTCTCACAGCATAGGGCAGGTAAACAGTGCTGAAGTACTACAGGGGGAGGGGTACTTTCTCAGTTTTACAATGACTGTATAAGGGGAGGGCACTTTCTCAGTTTTACACTGACTGTATAAGCAGTACTGCACAAGGGTCTGAAATAAAGCTACAGGAAAAATAAACAACAAGGGTCTGAAATAAAGCTATAGAAAAAATAAACAACAAGGGTCTGAAATAAAGCTACAGAAAAAATAAACAACAAGGGTCTGAAATAAAGCTACAGAAAAAATAAACAACAAGGGTCTGAAATAAAGCTATAGAAAAAATAAACAACAAGGGTCTAAAATAAAGCCACAGAAAAAAATATCTCATTCCTGCTTGACAATACTCTTTTAGGGAGGGAGGAAAAAACAGGTATTAGTGTATAAGAAACACTGGTAAACAGATTAAATCTGAAAAGTCCAAGATATTTTATGTTACTTATTATTGTATTGTTTAGAATTAAATTGTGTTTACAGCCTGTTAAATTGTAAAGCTATACAAGAGATGGTTTAAAAAACAAGAGATGATTTAAAATTGCTTTATTAAAGCTATACAAGAGAGAATAAAGATATGCAAAATGCATAAATGTTTCTAATAGCAAGATTGGTCACTATTTTTAACATGTTTTTGACAAAACAATGTTGGTATAAAAAAACATGAATATTTTTAATTGTTGAGTATGTAGTTTAAAATAACAGGACATATGGATTTGGTGTCAGTTCCACTAGATATTTCTAAAGAGACATAAACATTTTCCAAGATTTTGCTCAATATTAATGTTATTAAATTTGTAAGATTAGACTAAATGTACTTTATAGTCTTTGTATATACAAATGCAGAAGAATTCAATACAAATGATAGTCTTTGTATGTACAAATGCAGAATTCAGTACAAATGAAATTAATGTCTAGTAATGAATATGTGTGAAAAAAACATATTTAAAAAACAATGGGTCCAAGATACCTACTAGATTGAAATGCATAAATAGCAAACACTCTGTATAAATACATACTGTACAGAATACATTGTAATAAGTTTGAAAGTAATTTGTCAAGTTGTAATATCACTGTTTGTACCCCAGTAAAATAATTGCTTTCAAATATTTATTATCTAGGCTTAGTTCAGTATTTTACCAAGATGTTAATGAGCAGTTCAGAGACATAACCACAATGTTATGGTTAAAATGACATTGAAATTGTGTGTTTTCAGTACTGTATAAATGCTTGCAGTAGCACATGGTTACTGTCTCTTATAGTTAATTCAACAATTGCAAAGAGTTAATGAAACAGTTCTAAGTCATAAATGAAATTATATGATTGCAAAAGAATAAATTGATCAAGTTAAACTAAAGCAGACACAGCTCATAACTGATAAAATATTTTCATAGAATGGTCTGCAAAAGAAAAAGTTGTTAAATACATTCAGTTTTGGTAGTAATACTTAATATCATTGTATTAACTATGTAAAATTGCATTTTGATTTGTTGTATCAAACTAAAGGTTTGTTTCTTAATGTGTTTTCTATATAAAATGTTTTGAGTATGTTTAAAAACAGAGGGAATTGATAGATTTTATGAATATAAGTCTGAAATTAATTATGTTGTAAATATGCTGAAAGAAAAGGCTTGCTTAAATGCAGAAACAGAGTTTAGTAATATGTGATCAGCAGTCATACTAAATGACCATGGCTTGGAAAAGGAATCTGCTGAATGGACATTTTTCCCTTACAGACTTAAAAACAGGATGTATGCAAAAGCAAAAATACAAAATCTGCTTTTAAAGAATGGACATTTTTCCCTTACAGACTTAAAAACAGGATGTATGCAAGAGCAAAAATGCAAAATCTGCTTTTAAAGAACACTGACATGCTTTTCTGCATATAAAAATGGACACAATATGTTTCCTAAAATAACAGGATGGACACAATATGTTTCCTAAAACAACAGGATATGTTTATGACACTGTGACAATGTGTTTTCTCAAAAATATGTTTTTCTGCATGAAAAACATGATATGGCACAAGAACAGATGTTTTTATACAAAGATCCAAATAAAATACAGGATGTTCACACTGTCAGAAAAGCTGATCTCTGACAATGTGTTTTCTCAAAAATATGTTTTTCTGCATGGAAAACAGGATATGCTTATCAGCACTGGCACAAGAACAGATGTTTTTATACACAGATCCAAATAGAATACGGAACAATGTGTTTCCTCAAAAATATGTTTATGCATGACTAAAAAGTGTATATAAAGAGCTGTATTAATCCAGTTATGTTAGAGGTATGGTAGGGACTCATGTGTCCTAAGGTAAATGTTATATCTCTCACATCATCTGTACTATATGAGAAGTAAAGTTGGAACAGTAATTTTAAGCTGCAACGTTTGTCCAGGCTGATTTATTATAAAAGTTATTGGTTACTGCTCTTAAAGACAAGTGCTGCAAAGTATATTCTCTCATCAGTGTATATTCTGCAAGTTTCTGTATGCAACAGACTGTGAATGCAAATATAACCAGACTTTGAATTTTAGCAGAATCCAGCCAGCAAGACTGAGTGTCTTAAGAACACTTCAAATCCATCACACCAAGCAGTAAGCAGCTCCATGTAATTTTTTCAGTAAGTATTTGTGGTTTGTATAACTATGCATCTATACTACATATCAATTTTAACATGAACAAATTTTAAATAATTCATCAAACATATTTGTGAAGAAATTGTAAGTTAAATATGCATTTTGTGTAGAATAATCATGAGAGATGCATTTTTCTCTAACACATGTATTTAAATTCCACCTAAAACTGCTATAATGGAGCATAAGAAAATTATGGAGGAAATATTCAGTTTTCAGCAAGGAATATTACTTATACGTGGGGACTGGAATGTGATTTGCAGCAGCGAAGATGTGTTGAGGGGGTCCAGAAGGGAAAGTATAGCAAAGGAGTGTAGGTTTTTGAAGAAATTTATAAAAATATTTGGCATGGAAGATGTGAATTCAGTACTAGGCTTTTGAGTGAATTTACATATTATTCCCCAAGATATAAAAACTGTGCTAGGCTAGACAGAATTTACATTTCACAGGAACACATGCATTTCAATGAATGTCTTGGTATGCACCCAATGACTATTTCAGATCATGCACCAATAACTAAAATAAAATCAAGCATAATGAAACAAAAATGAGACACTGGTGCTTTCCCACCTATCTGTTGAATAGGGAGGAATTTAAGGAATGGAAAGTGGAGATTATTCAGGAGCTATTCCAGAGGATAGAAATTACTTCTCAAAATATGGCTATGGAGTGAGATAAAATTAAGGTGGAGTTTAAAAATACAGTGGAAATAAAAGAAAGGATGCTACGGTTAAGAAGTAACAAGAATTATTTAGAGGGACTGACAAATGTTAAAGTATTGCAGAATAAGGAAATCTCACAGAGCAAGAAGAGGATCAACTGCAGAATAAGCAGAAAATAAGGGATTAACTTGATAATATACACAAGTTTAGAAAGATTGCTGTTAAGCAACTGTTTTTTGATAATAATGTTAGAACACAAAAACTTTTAGCACAACGACTGAAGCAACAGAAAGTAGAAAGGGCTGTTGCCAAGCTTAGGGGAGCCTATAACAAGGAAGGTTACACGAGATCTTGTAGAAGTATTAGAAATATTTTGGAAATTCTATGAAAATCTGTACAAACCAGAGAAATATGGAAATCAAGAAAAGATACAAATCTAAATATTTATGAAAGAATTAAATATGCCAAGATTGGAGGTAGATGAGACTCAATTAATAATTGTTAGGATAGGAGGAGATGACATAAAAATTGTGATGTATAATCACTCTACAGGAAGGTATCCAGGCATAGATGGTATTCCTGTGTAAGTTTGGAAGCTAGGAGGGAAAATTTGATAAAGATCTTGAAGGTTTTGTTTAACAATATTTGAAGAGGAGAAGTACCAACATCCTTGAAGAAAGCAGTGGTAGCTGTAATACCTAAAGAAGGTAAAGATCCATCAGATCCAGCTTCATACAGGCCCATTTCAATACTAAACAATGACTATAAAGTGTTCATGTCTATAAAGACTAAAGAAATGGCAAAAGTAATTCCAAAATTGATAGATATGTATCAATGTAGTTTTGTGGAGGGGAGGCAAACATTTGACAACATTAACAGAACATTGATCCAGAGTGTGGATGACAGTGCATATACTGTGTTCTGTGTCTCTAAGAAGCATGTCAAAAATGTAACGTGCATGTATAAATCTCCAGCACATGCCATTTCTAGTGCCATTTTTGAGAGTGCAGCCAGTGAGTAAGCATGTATGATTACAGTAGCTAGTTTGTATATAAGTTATTTAAGCTAAAGTCAGTAATCTCCTATCGGGATGTATTTGTATAAAATAAAGCTGCTTAAACAGAACCCATGAAGACTCTTCTATTGTGTCCAAAGTAGAAAAGCGTCATGGTGTCAGAACCGGGATCGCAGAGAATAAGATATTGAGCCATGATGTGCAGAGAAGACGGTGAAGGTAAACTAGGCGAAACAAGCACGAAAAAGAGCCAGAAAAGAATCAAAGGAAATGAGAATATGCATGAACTGCTTGTTTTATAGGAACAGTAAAATGGAGCATTACAAGGGCACAAACTACATTACACAAGTGGGAGACACAAAAGGTTTCTTGACTAAGGGAATTTTTAAAATAAAGACATTTGACAAAATGATTATCAAAAAAGCAAAACAAGCAAGTTTAAGGGCAAAACAAGCATGTTCATAGTAAAACAAGTACAAGAAAAGTGCACTGGTATGAAAAGAGATTAAATGAGCAAATCGAATATAATAAGGGCTAAAAAGGGCATATTAAGCGAAAATAAATCAAGGTGACTGTATGTTTTTAACAAAGTGCTGTGTTTTGGGTAGAACTCCTGCTTCATACTGCATCAAGGACACAACTAAAGTTAATTGAAGTATCTCAAATTGTGTAAAAGTGCTTACAGTGTGTGTTTATTATTGTGTATATTCCGAAGAGTTTATTTGTGTGCAAAGTGCAACTATTTTGTGAAGTACAGTCAAAGAATAGCCATTTCGAAAAGTTTCTTGTGCTGGGAGTGTCTGTCTGCAAAGTGCCGCTATTACAGAGTGTTTCTTGCACTGTAAATTGTTGCCTAGCAAGGTACTGCCATTTTGGGGAGATTCCAGTATGCTGTGTATAGCTTATTCGCAAAGTGCAATTACTTCGAAATGTTATTGGCTCTGAGCTTCTCTTGCCCAGTTCATTCACATTGTGAAGTCATTTGAAATGTTTCTGAAAATGATGATAAATTACTTTGGCAAGACAATAATTTCAAGAGTGTTATAGTGCCCTAGAGATTTATTTCGCAAAGACCAGTTACATAGAGGCTTGCATTGTGCAGTTATTTGATATGTTTCTTACACTGATAAGAGGTAATTTCTTGCAATACAGTAATTTCAAGAGTATCACAGTGCCCGAGAGAAACTTACTTTGCAAAGTTCAGTTGTACAGAGGCTTATTGTGCTATTGGGCAAAGTTACAAATACTGGCATAAAATACTGGCATATGTGTATGTATTTGTGCATATTTACAAAACCCTTCACTGGTATGTGTTAATATGGCAGACAGATTTCAAAAGCCCTTACCAGTTGTATTTGATCAGAATATTGCAGAGAAATGGAGAATATTTGAGCAAGAGTACAATATTTTTATACAAGTGGCTTATTCAGATAAAGATGCATGCACTAAGGATTTCATTTTGTTAAACCTAACTGGATCAGAGGCCATAGAAAGAGAGTATTCATTTGTGTATTCACCAGCAGTATTTGAGGGAAAAGGTAAAAATCATCATATTGTTGTACAGGCTGAATCAAGGGAAGACCCTGAGTGTTTGAAGCGCAAGTTCAGAGAGATGTGTAACCTTCAGACAAATATTACATTACAGAGGCATTTGTTTTACACGAGACATTAGAAACCAGGGGAAACTTTTGCAGCTTATATAACTGACCTGAGAAACAAAGCTAAAATATGTTGGTTTAGTGACATAAAATATGAGTTAATAAAGGACAGGCTTGTGTGTGGTATTAATAGTGCTGTTGTGAGAAAGACCTTGCTTCGTGACAGTGATTTAACGTTGAGTAAAGCTATAGAGATTTGTCAGATCCATGAAGTGACAAAAAAACACGCACGTATGCTTGCAAGTGACAGGCATGGTTTCAGCAGGCTCCAGAACAAATGTAGATAGTATGCAACACGTGGTAAATAGAGGTAGGCCTAAGCACGTGGCAGCCACAACCCCTGCTGGCTCATCAAGGAATTTACATAGCTTTCCAGCAAGTTCTAAGACCAGTTCAGTTAAAAGAGTATGTTCAGTACAGTACAAACATGAATCAGCAAAACCCAAGTCCAGCTTTATTGTTCACTGTCACAAATGTGGTGCAAATCATGAGTCTAAAAGAGAGAAATGCTTAGCATTTGGTCAGCAGTGCTACAAGTGTAAAAAATGGAACCATTTTCAAAAGTTTTGCAAATCACGTAAACCTCACACAGTTGTAAAGAAAGTTCACACAAAAAAGCAGGTTGATCATGTAGAGATGCAGCAGTCATTTTTCTATGTAGATGGTGTATCGCTAACTGGTGAAAGAGTTGATGCTGTGAATTTATTGGCAAAAAGCGGAGTGTTCTGTACTGTCTGGATCAATGGTAAATCTACAGAGCTCAAAGTAGACACTGGTTCAAAGTGTAATGTTATATCAGCAGACACATTTGCTAAAATGAGAACTAATGAACAACTCAATGTGGCCAGTAGTGTGAAACTTGTTGCTTATGGAGGTGAAGGAATTCAAACCGAAGGTTCAGTGATGCTGTCATGTTATTTGGCCAAGAACTGTTACAACTTGTTATTATATGTAGTCTGAAGGTCAGTACAGTCTTTATTGGGTCTCAAAGACAGCTTGAGAATGAATCTGCTTTCTTTTACCAAAGAAGTTCATCACATAAGTGCATCTCTGAGCTACAATTTGTCTGACGCCATTTTCTCAGAGTATGCTGATGTTTCCGATGATAATTTGGGCAAACTTCCAGTTGTATATTCTATGAAGTTAGACCCAGAGGTTACTCCAGTGGTCAGACTGGCAAGAAAAGTTCTGATGGCTATGCAGAATAAAGTCAAGGCTCAACTGGATAAAATGGTGCAGCAAGGTGTAATTTGCCCAGTTACAGAACCAACTAAATGGGTGTCTTCTATGGTAGGAGCTCACAAAAAAAAGGCTCAGATGAAATCAGAATCAGTACTGACCCAAGAGATTTGAACAAAGCATTGAGGAGACCATATCATCGAATGCGCACAGTCGAAGAGGTTGCACCTCTAATACCCAGTGCCACTGTTTTTTCTGTTTTGGATGCAATAAGTTCATTTGGCAAGTGATGCTTGATCGCAAATCCTCATTACTAACCACTTTAGGTACCCCGTTTGGCAGCTGCTATTTGGAATAAATAAGGATGCTATTTGGAATAAATTCTGCAAGTGAAGTCTTCCAGCGTGCAGTGGAGCAAATTTATTCGGGTTATCCTTGTGCCATAATAGTGGATGATTTATTGGTTGAAGGCAATGGTGAAGCAGAGTATGACAGAAACTTAAAGAGAGTGCTAGACTGAACATGTGAAGTAAATTTAAAGCTCAATCCTCTGAAATGCAACTTCAGGCTACCAGAAGTTACATATGTAGTTCATTTTTTTACCAGTACTGGTTTGAGACCAGATCCTACCAAACAAGCAGCTATCCTTGAGATGGCATCACCTGACAATGTTCAAGCTTTACAATGTTTCCTAGGCATGGTCAACTATTTAAGCAAGTTTATACCAGACTTCAGTGAGTTGACAGCACCTTTAAGAGAGCTACTGCGCAAAAATGTTGCATAGTCATGGTTGGACCACCACTAGAAGGCATTTGAAAGCCTCAAACAGAAAATTGCCACCCCCACCTATATTAAGATACTATGATGTGAACAAACCAGTCAGTCTTTCCTGTGATGTTTCAAAATTTGGTCTAGGCGCAGTTATACTTCAAGAGGGCAGACCCGTAGCCTATGCATCTGGAACACTAATGCAAACTGAGATGCAGTGTGCTCAAACTGAGAAAGAACTTTTGGCAATAGTATTTGCATGTTCCAAGTTTCATGATTATATTTACGGTCGAGCTATTCAGATTGAAACTGACCACCAACCTCTAGTTACTATTCTAAAAAAGCCTATGCATTCCCCTCCGGCAAGATTGCAAAGAATGATGCTCAGATTACAAAAGTACAATTTCAAAATGGTCTATGCAAAAGGAAAACTACTCTATCTGGCTGATACCTTATGCAGATCGCCCAGAAATATGACAGAATAGCATGACACAGAAAATGTTGACTTTGACATGATGGTAGTGTGTAATTTTTCTACCACTAGGCTTGATGAATTAAGAGATCACACAAACACTGAAAAAGCTCAATCATTACATTACTGTTGGATAGCCATCAAAGTAATCTAGTGTACCACTGGAAGTGCAAACCTATTTTCCTTACAGAGATGAAATGTTGATGGAAGATGGCATTATTTTCAAAGGTCTTAAAATTGTTGTTCTTGCTTCCATACAACAAGAATGTATCCAGATTTTGCAATGTGGTCACCCAGGTACCGCATCCACTAAGAGAAGAGCGACAGAATTAGTCTTTTGGCCTTCATTACTGCGAGACATTGATAAAGTACTTTTTTCTTTTTCAGAATGTAATAGTACTAGACCTCATTTGCAAAGAGAACCACTTCAGCTAAGTCCAGTCCCTGAACTACCTTGGTCAACAGTAGCCACTGATATCTTCGAGTGGAACAATCAACACTACTTGGTATTTGGTGGGCTCTTGTTCAAATTAGTTTGAGATTGACTTACTACCTAACCTAATGTCCACTACTATTACTAAGCTGAAACGCCATTTCTCAGTCCATGGTAGTCCACACAAAGTTGACAATGGCACTCAATTTACTAGCCAGCTGTTTCAGAAATTTGCAAGAGAGTGGGACTTTGTACAGGTTACTAGCAGTCCTGAATACCCACAATCAAATGGTCTAGATGAACGTGCAGTGCAGAGTGCAAAGCAGTTACTTGAAAGGTTAAAGCGTGATAATAACGATGTCTATTTGAATTTACTTAATCTCAGAAACATACCCAGTGATGATAATCTTGGCTCACCTGCTCAAAGACTTCTTTCCAGGCAAACCAGAACAACTCTACCTATTAGTTACAGTTTATTGAGGCCTAAAGCTAAGAACAACAGAACCATAAAGGCTCAACTTATCAAGAAGTGGACGATCCAGAAGTCCAGTTATGACAAATCAAGCAGATTTCTTTGTCCGTTGAGGGAAGGAGAAACCGTGAGAATACAAACGGTGAAAGGTTTTGACCGGATTGGTCAGGTTACAGGTATATGTGCCGAGCCGAGATCCTACCTGGTAGAAGCTGAAGGTATGGAGTACAGGAGAAATTGCAGACAGTTACTTCCTGTACCAGAATCATCATCACAACATTGTTTTAATGACAGAGACTCTTTGTTTCCTTTCCAGAGTGTATTCCTATCTCTGATTCCATTCCTGGAGATGTTTCAGCCAATTCTAAGACTGAACATTTTACAGAGACAGCTCCAGTTGTTAAGTCCAATTCCCAGTTTTATGTCTCACGATATGGACGAGTATCCAAGCTCAGTGTGAAATATGCAGTAACATGGACTTAACTGTGTATATATGTATCTTATTTTGTGTAAATGCATAATAGAGAATTGTGTGTGATATCTGCATGTGATATAGATTCATAATATTGCATGTTTTAATTTTCATGAGGGAGGATGTAGATCAGAGTGCACATGCCATGTGCTGTGTCTTTAAGAAGCATATCAAAGATGTAATGTGCATGTATAAATGTCCAGCACATGCCATTCCTAGTGCCATTTTGAGAGTGGAGCCAGAGAGTACGCATGTATGATTACAGTAGTTTGTATATAAGTTACTTAAGTTAAAGTCAGTAAACTTCTATCATGAGTTGTTTATATAAAATAAAGCTGCTTAAACAAAACCCACAAAGACTTTTCTATTGTGTCCAAAGTAAGACAGTGACACAAAGGGAAGCAGAATATAAGAAAATACCACTGTTTTTGGTGGGTTTGATGCACAGAAAGCATCCTACAGAGTAAGCTGGGACTTTTATAAGCAGGGCAATGGAAGCATTTGCATTTGCAAAAAAAAAAAAAGGTTGAATGGGAGGACATATTAGGGATCGGAGGTCAAAATTAAAGTGGGTGGGGTCCTCATTGATAATTTTTGCTAGAGCAGAGGAACCAGGCATGGGTGTCCTCTTCCTCTTTGTTATTTGCATTATGTTTAGAACTACTGGAAAAGAAAATAAGGGACTCAGAAATGTAAGAATATTACTGGTATGGTAGTCAAGAAAAGCTTGCTTTATTTGCAGATGATATACTTTTACACCTGACAAAACCAGAAAAAGACATTACAGTGTCGTGTAACATTTTGAGATAGTTCCAAATATTTTCAGGATACAAAATCAATGAAGCTAAAACAAAATCAATAGCGGTAAATTATGTACCCACATGTGAATTGGTTCAGCAGTATCCATATTTATGGGACAAAATAAAATGAAGTATTTAGGATTATGGATTAAAAATGATTATGGTATGGCTACTAAGGATATGTGGGAAGAGACTAAACAAAAGATAATACAAAAACTGAGAAAATGGAAGCTTTGTTATATGGATATGGATAGTAAGACACAAGCAGCTAAAATGTTTTTAGTCCCATTAGTCTAACACACAGGTCAGGCATATTTTATCAACCAGAGGAGAAGTTGTGAACAGCAATCAATAAAAAGCTGAAGGACTTTATCTGGGAGGGGAACATGGCAAGAGTCAAGTGGAATAAGCTGATTCTTCCAATAGAACAAGGCAGATTAGGATTACCAGATTTGAAGGGGTACTTCAGAGCTAAACAGTTAAGGCTCCTATACATAGCACAAGCAGAAAAGTATAATTCAAAGTAGAAAGGAAGGATGATGAAACGGGGGTTAGCTCACAGAACAAGGAGAGACTGTGATTTTGGATGAAAGCCTTTAAGCAGAATAACACTAATCATACAGAATATTACATCTATAATGTAGCAGCAAGTATCCTAAGAACTAAGCCAACACAGGAATGGAGAAAGGAGACTCTGCTGATAGAGATGACTGCAATTAGGGATATAGACAATAGGAAAGAAGGGGCTGGAATTTATTGGAGAAAACTGGCAAAGGAACCAAGGCACTGGGACCAAATAACTAAAGAGGGAAATGTATTTTTTTTATTTTACATTTGTTTACCGGGGAAAGTCTGACTGGACACAAGTCCGTTTTTAGCGGAGGCCCGGGGAGAAAAGCTCCAGACATTGACACAGTTAAAGGAGATACAACAGTCATATATAGTGAAACATAGTACAATACATGTTAAAAATACATTAAAAATACATTCCAATTGAGCGTAGGTAGGCCTGGGGAGAGAAGCCCCCAATACTAATCAAGTTTGAAATAGTACCAGATAAGAAAAACAGCACCTTAAATGTTCAACATATATAAGAGTATGGATAGAAGTGATTGACAGTCTCTAAATCACTGGTGGCAAGCTAATACCCATGTATAATTATTGCACAAGTGGGACTTGGGGAGCAACTTTTTGGTGTTAGCAGAATCTTAGCAACAATGCAGTGGTATGGCCTAGCCTGGGGAGTAGCATGAACAATGCCAATTATTACTGTAGTGGGTTTTCAGAAGCTTTTTAAATTGTGAGGTAGAGGTGGTGGAAGTTAAGTAGCAGGAAGTGAATTCCAGGTTTTGGCAATGGAGCTGGCATAGAGAGATTTAGCTTCATTTTTATGTTTGATGACATTTATATGATTCTGAGAACTAGATCTTAAGGTTCTAGTGGTGGTGTAGGGGGTGAATTAGATTCTGAAGTGCAGGGGGTTTGTTGGGAAAGTAGCAGAGCTTGTGAGTTGTTGAGACTTGGTTGAGTAGGAGTAGCTGGGGTAGTTCAAGACAGTTAAGTTGCTTGAGGGCTAGACAGTGATGGGATCTATGAGCAGCGTTGGTAGCTAACATGGCAATTTTGTTGTAGCAGGATTCCAATTTGCTTAGTTCAGTGTGGCAAAGGTTAGTTAAGTTAGGGGAGGTGTAAAGGAGAATGGATAAGAGCTGAGTCATTGCTAAGGTGGCTTTGGTAGGTTTACTGATGAACTGTCTGTTCCTATATAGGTGACCAAGCTTTTTGTTGACTTTCTTAACTGTTTGGGCTATGTGTAAGTCAAATCTTAGATTTTTATCAATTTCAATGCCTAATAGTTTTGTGTGTGCTGTTGGGGTGATTTGTATGTTATCTTTAGATGTTATGGTAAAGTCATTATTTAGTGGGGCTCTACCAGGGCTAAAGAGAATGAGTTTTTTTTTTTTTGGGGGGGGGGGGTTGAGAATAAGTTTTATGTTAGTGAACCATGCTTCTGCTAAGGAAAAGTTTTTCTGGGTTATGTTTTTTAGCTCCTGTAGGGTGGGGGAGGCACATATAATAGTGGTATCATCTGCATATTGCAATACTAAGACAGAGAGTGAGGATGAAGCTATCTGGTTAGAAAACAGTGAAAACAGCAAAGGCCCTAGTATGGACCCTTGTGGGACACCTATGCTTACAGTTAGTAGGGGAGACAGTTGTTCTTGCCATAGAACAACCTGCTACCAATTTGATAAGTAGTTAATGAACCAGGATATGGTGGAGGGGCTTATGTTAAGGGAAGATAGAGTTTCTAGCAGCATGCTATGGTTTACCATATCAAAGGCTTTTGATAAGTCTAAAAATATTGAGGATACAAATAGACCATTATTTCTGTGGTGGTTGACAATGTTGGTAAAGGAGAGTAGTGCTGTAGTAGTGCTATGGGAGGGACGGAAGCCATGTTGGGATGTGGATAGTAGGTCATAGTTAAGGAGGTACTGCATTAGTTGGGAATTAACTATTCTTTCTATTATTTTGATAGGGGTGATAGGATTGCAATAGGGCAGTAGTTGGTAAGCTCAAGGGACTTACCCCCTTTGTGTAGTGGTATAATATGAGATATTTTCCAGGAGTGAGGTACTTTACATTCTGATATTGACCTATTTATAAGAATGGATAGTGGATAGGCTATAGCTTCAGCTGTTATTTGAAGGAAGTCTGCAGGTAGATTGTCAGCTGCTAGGGTGGTTGGTTTTAATTTTCTGAGGAGTTTTGCAATTGTATTAGTAGGGACTGGGTCCAGAGAAAAAGTGGAGAAGTTATATGGTGTCTTGACGTTGGGAGGGATCTCTGTAGGTAAAGGACTAGTAGTAGTATTTTGAGTATTGGCTAAGGCTTGGACTGTTTCACTAAAGAATGTGTTAAATTGGGTGGGGATATTGTCATTGTTGTTTGGTAATACAGGGGTAGGAGTGGTTGATTTACCTGGGTGCAGTAAGTTATTTATAGTGGCCCAGAATTTCTGAGGGTTTTGAGCATATTTTTCTTGTATGCTTGTATGATAATTAGCTTTGTCAAGTTTTATTAATTTTTTAGCTTTGTTGCGAAGCTCAAGATAAGTCTGTCTCAAGGTGTTTTTTTTTTTTGTTTGTGGAATTGTGCCCAGGCTTTGTCCCTTTCTTTCATTATGGTTTTAGTATCTTTTGTTAGCCATGTGGCGTGGTTAGCTTTGATTCTAATGGTTCTGGGGGGTGCATGGCAGTTTAGGATTTCAAGGAAGGTTGAGTTGAAGTACTGCATAGCATCATCTAGAGCTAGTTGTCTTAAGGGGGTCCAGTTGCAGCATTTTAGTGACTTGATTAGATCTTTAGCTCTGAAGTTCTTTTTATTACATACTACTCTTAGGATGGGTTGTTTATTGTGGTGGGATCGATTCCTAATTAAGCAGGTCGCTTGATGGTCACTCAGACTGTCAGGAAGACAGCCTGATTGTTGAGTCAATGTGGGGTCTGATAGCAGAATCCAGTCTAAGATGGACTGGCATTTGGAGGTTTTGTCAATTTTTGTGGGGGCAGTTATAATTTGGTTAAACCCATGGAGGTTAATACTGGTGGTGGGATTTTAGCTGGAACAGTCAGACCAGTCAATGTTAAAGTCTCCTAAAATTATTGTTTCATGTGGGAGGGGAGATGATAATCAGTTTAGTAGGCTTTCCAGTATGATAGTATTGTTACCTGGTGGGATATATCCACCTGCAATTATTATTTGTTTGTTGGAGTTAACTTTTAATTTGGCTAGAATTAGTTCTATGTCTTTTACTTCTTGGGAATTGCACTTAAATTGTTAGATGGTGAGGTCATTTTGGAAAAGTATAGCAACACCCCCACCTTTTTTTTACCAGGTCTGTCCCTACGTATAATAATGTACCCAGGGGCAGTAATTTCATTATCATGGTGTTCAGGTTTGAGCCATGTTTCAGTTAGGACCACAACTTCTGGCTTCTACAGAGCTAGTAGGGCATGAAGTTCTGGGGTTTTATTAAGAATACTTCTAGCATTAATATTTATAAGGAGGAGAGATGAGGATGGTCGTTGATATAGAGGATTTAGTTGTTCCAAGGTACTGTGGTTCGAATTGTTGGGTCCTGAATTAGGGTGGATGTCCCCACAGCAAGCTAGTTTCTGACGTAGGTATAGATAGAGTTTGTTTAGTTTGTGTAATATTTTAGTTTGTTTCTGGGAGGGTGGAGGGATAGTATTATATTTAAGCGTATTATATAGGGAAGAAAAAGACTGGGTAGAGGAAAGGTAGCAAGATGACATATGGTTATGTCTTTCTTTTCTATGACTGTTTGTGGATTCAGTTTGCTATGGTGGTGGGGAGATGATGTTAAGCTGAGTGTGACAGGAGGAAAGAATCGACAGTAGAAGGAGAGAGAAGACAGCTAATGAGGTATACAATACCTTTAGTACGTGGGTGTAATATATATATATATATATATATATATATATATATATATATATATATATATATATATATGACATTATGTTGAGTTGTAGGTGTAGTTTGATTGGTGAGGGTGTGATACTAGTAGCTATACTAGTCAGGTGGTGAATAGGGGTGTGGTGGAACTTTCTAGTGCGGGGTATGATGGGTGAAGCTTGATTGGTCAGTGGGGACTGAGAATGTGATGGGGGAGTGGTTTCTTAACTATAAATATAATTGATGTGGGGTGGGTGGGAATGGGGGCAGGGTAGAGGAGTGAAGTGAGCGAAGCGAACGGAGCGGGGCTGCACCTTCCTGTAAGTTCAGCAGTCAAGAAGGGAAAAAGAAACAATCAGTGAGTAGGTCAGATGCTTCAGCTCAGGGGAGAGTATACCTTATTTAATTACCCTAGTTCATGATTTGGATTGTGTTGAGCACAAAACAAAGCAGAGTAACTTACAGTCACCAGGTTGGGAGCGGGGCTCTGGAGGTGAATGAAAAGAGACTAAGGAAGGGAAGGGTCAGAGAGGGGGGGTTCTATGTGGGAGGCATAGGCCAAAAGGAGACTATGTAGGAAGAGGAAGGAAACAAACAGGATGTAGGTAGAGATACGGGGGCCTGTGTCAGTAGGTAGAAATGAGAGTAGAGGGAAAGAGCTAGCAGAGGAAGTGGATGGGTGTATGATTGTGTGGGTGGAGAGTGATTTAAAGCCTAGGGAGTACAGGGGTATTGTCTAGAGAGAGCACGGGTAGTTGGATGGGAGAAACAGGGAGTGGTATAGCTGACCAGGGGCAGCACTTTAATGAGGCACACAGGATGCACAGGGTTATATACTAGATCCAGTGGGAATAGACTGTTAGGATTACTAAATACACAGTTTAACATACATTGTTAATTCCCTGCACTGTTGCTGGATAGAATTCCCACAGAAGGAAATACACTCTTAAAGGGAGTGGGTGGTCTTCAAACCTGACTGGAGTTAGCACTGTCCTTAAATGTTTCATGACAGGGACCTGAAAAACAGAGAGAGAGGGGATAAGTATGGGATGAATAACAGCAGGATATAGATGCAGCAAGGTAGGACTATGTTCTAGTAGAGGAATAGGCTAAGTAGTGCTATGAACAGAAGGAGGAAAAAAGGGGGAAGGAAGAAATTATTAGTACAGAGCAGGAGTATTGTCGGGACAGAGAAATAAAGTAATGCGAGGAGTAGGATGAAGATGTTAGCTTGGGATAGAAGTCTTATATGAACAGACAGTAGAGAAAGATAGCAGATTAGGAGAGCTTAGAGACTAGTTAAAGTAAGGAGATACCAGCATAGGGAGTAAAATACTGGCGTAAGGAGTAAAATACAGTTAGTAAAACTATTTAAAATGACATTCAGCAATATGCATTTTATATGCAGTAATTTAGCAAAACAGTAGAGCCAACCTGCAACTCAGTGAAGGCTGGGGTATCACAGTCTTATTGAGGATGTTTAGCAGGTAAAATATAACTTTAACCGAGATATAGTAAGGCTTTACAGTCTTTTTGCTTACAAACTAATGCCAAGGAACAGCTAAAATATAGGCACGATACCCTCAATGTGCAACCATTTCTCAGTTAAACGCAGTCGCTTAGTTAAGGCCACTTATGCGATCAGTAGACTCTGACTCGTAGCAAGCCCTAATGCTGCTGACAGAGTGGGAAGACACCAATATTTTATTTGGACTGCAGGTTACAGAATGCCTTCCCTATCAAGGATTGATATCAGAGGATAGGCAAACAGAAAGAAATAGGGGAGCCTAAATGAAAGACCAGAACTGGTAGAGGTTTTAATAGAATCTAGAACAGAAGCTACCATTAAAAAGGAATAATTAGTAGGGGTCTATATTAGATGAACAAAAGCTCATCTTTGCGAATGCTCACATAAGCGAAAATCCAAGAACTCGAAAATGCAATTGTGGAGGGCCCCCACACCCCCCACTAAATATATATTCCAACTCCGAGATCGCACTACAGTGAGGAAAGGGAAAATATTCCCATCTTCACTGTATCGTGATTTCACAATTGTGGTTTCGAGTTCCGCAATTTTCACTAGTGAGCATTCGCTAAAATGAACTTTTGTTCATCTTATATAGACCCTAATTAGTAGAACATATAAAATATTGCATGATAGCTATAAGACTGATCAGACGAGGGGAGAAAGGATTGGGAAGAGAGACTGAATAAGCAGTTCACAAAGAAACAATGGGAGGATATATGTATGTCTCCCAAACATACAACAAAATTTAGAAGACTTAGGATTTTTCTTTGAAAATGTTTACATGGATATTTTTATACCCCAAGTAGACTCCAGAGAATTTTTCCTCAGGTAACCAGCAAATGTTGGAAGTGTGACATGGAAGAAAGTGGTAATTAGGAACATATTTTCTGGGAGTCCAGTGAGATGGAGGACTTTAAGGATTCCCTGCGGGATGCCACTGTCGGAGATGCTGGGTGTGCAGATTGGTGTGATGAAGGAGATGATTTTTCTGAGCTATGATACAGAATCAGAATTGCCTAGACATGGTAAGGCCTTGCTGTATCTAATTATGGTGGCTACCAAAAAAGCAATAACTAAAAAATGGAAACCAAAATCTAAACCAACTATATCAGAAGTAGTGAATATAGTTACAGAGATAAAACAACTGGAAATTAGATTTTTAGAAAAAGGTAGGAGCAAACTACACAGGAAAAATGGGAATTGTGGGAACAATGCATAGAGGGAAGGAATGAGGTTTAAAAGAAATCAGGATTTAAATGACCTATTTAACATTTGACTGAAAATGATTGGGTACATTATAACTGATGTATAAAGTTTGCAACTGGGAGTGTGTCAGTAAGGTTTGTGATGTAAAATTCTTGCAACTAAGATTGTATCTGTGTGGTTTGTTTCTTATAAGTGTATGATTGTCTATGTTGTAAGTGATAGTTTAACAAAGATGTTTCTTGTTTATTAAAAGGGGGGGCAGGAATTGAATAATTTATGTAATACTGCTTAGGTTATATGATATATGGCAATATATAAAATATAATATTTGTAAACGTGAAATTGTTAATGCAGTTTGATTACTTTTATATAAATTTGCCTATGTCACAAGTGATAATTCAATAAAGGTATTTAAAAAAGTACTTGGGTTGACAGCTTTCTCTCTTTCAACCATCATGTGATAACAGTTGCTAATAAATCCTTTTATTTAGCCCAGCTAAGTGGCAAAGGAATATAAATAACAATACTGATATCAACAGCTTATATCTAAAGGTAAGGCATCCAGGTCCAGGGATGTAATACTTTCTCTGTACTTTGCACTCATTAGAACACTCATCAGTTATAATGCCCCTATGAATATATACTTGTCCAGACACTCATTACAACTGAACAGCTGCAATGCTTCCTCACTAAGAAAATCAAGGTCCTAAATCATAAAAACAATGGCTACCTTCTCAAAGCCTTGTCCCTATTTCTGGTATGATACACGCAACTGAAAAATACACTTTGGCTCATGTATAGAGCCTTGACAGACCCTATCCCGTGAGAACTATTACACATTTGTAAATCCAGTGAGGGCATAAACACCTGCACAATGGATCTTGATTTCTACTGTAACATAAAGAGAATATGTGGGAGATACATATATATATATATATATATATATATATATATATATATATATATATATATGTATATTCTATGGAACCATCTTCTACTCCACATAAAACAATGAACTTTTCTTATCTTATTCAAACATAACTACTAATGGATGGGTAATCACAAATTCAGCCCTAGTTTAGCATCCTTGCCCTTCATAGATAAGGGCACATTTAAAACTCCTAACATGCTCTTACTCTGCCCATCTCTAGGTTATTTGTACACAAACTATAATGGCTTAAACTTCCATGGGGATAGTAAACTGGGCTTCCTTAGATCCTCACAGATCAATAGCCCAGTAAGTACCTCTTCAAACCTTGAAAGATTCATATGTAATCTCTTCCTTATACTCAGCATTGATCAAGCTACTTGTGTTCCTAAACTACCAAAACAAGATGGAAGCTCTTTCACTTTAATTAGTGTCTTACATACTTTTGAAAAGAGATCTCTTGTCTTGCTTATTGCTCCATTAGAGAGCCAATTGTCCAGAACCTCCTATATCTTCGCAAGTTCAGTATCTTCGCCAATACCATAACCAGCTACCTAAATTTTCATCAAAAGATAAACATTGCAGATGGGCAGGTTTATAACGAGCACTTCCCAAACATTTTGAGTAAACTTTCCCTGCATGTTAAGCAGTGCAACTTATTACTTTGCTTTAAACATATCCTAGATGACTAGATGGTTATCCATAAATTTATTCCTTGGTTTGACTGGTGTGGACCTCCTGGAGAAAGGAGGTTACCCTTTGAGAGGATACTGACAAATCCTGAATCATTGTAAGACTCAGTACCCATAGAATATGTAGAACATGTAGGTACAGTGAAGAGGTCTGCTGTGGTCATACCATTCCCATGAGTGTTCTACAGATACTGGCTAAATAAAACTGTGTTAACTCTGATTATTTACTTAAGGACACACCATGATTCTTTGTTCAGGTGGGGGCGGTGCTGCTTGACTGACATCCCAGTAGGGTTGTCAGTTAAATGTTTGGCACTTTCTTGTTATTTTAATTCTGTACTTTTTGAACAATAAAAAATTTTTAAAAGACTGAAGTATAAAAATTGAAACTCTAATCTGCATTCCGGACTTAATGTCAATGAAAGATAGCAGCACACATCCAGTGTGTGGGGGAATGCGAATCCCCTACTTTACACAGCTTTTAAGTGCCTTGCAGTCCTTTTGGGATGGGGTGAAGCCTCACCTTTTGGAAATTACACTTTTTTTTTAATGTTCATCTTCTTCAGAACTTGACTTACAGGAATATTTATTTCTTGAAAATTAGGAATTCTGGTAATTATAAGGTCGACTCGCCAGTCATAACAAGGGCATCCTAGTATGTCTTAATATAAACAATCACCATATGTTGTCACCCAAAAGGGACATATTGCTCAATTGTCCAGTTTTTTGCCTTATATTTTTGGTCTGCTCCTCATAAAATTTGTAGTTTTCTAGCAAACCTCTGGGAGGATCTGAAGACTGAAGCTACTAAATAATGGCATACATTTGAGTTTCAGACTTCATATTCTTCAAAAAATGCATACTATCGTAAATCCTGTTTTCTAACAACTTTCTAACTTTATGACAGCAATATTTAAAATGTGTCCCTATTTTCAGGTCTTTGCCCCCCCCATTACTTCAGTGTTCCTATTATATAATCGAAGACGCAATCCTTCGAATGCATCTTGATCGAACTTGAAAGCAGGAAACAGCAAAATAGTGAAACATCATACAAGTGATTTCTTTCCCTGGGAAAGAAATCGCTTGGGCACCTCCGTTACTTTGCCATTTTCCTCACTGTAGTGTGATCTTGGAGTTGGTATATTTAAGTAGGGGGGTGGGGGGCCCCCCCACATCGGGCTTTTTTATTTTTGTGGAACAGCAATTTTTTTCCCTGGGGAAAAAAATGCTGTTCCAAGTGTTCGGGACTGTACGTTTTCGCGTACATGGGGTCGATAAATCAGCATTCGCTGATTTACTATAGACCCTTACTTCAGGCTTTGCCCAGTTTTCTTGC
Organism: Protopterus annectens; assembly: GCF_019279795.1. Lineage (NCBI taxonomy): Eukaryota > Metazoa > Chordata > Ceratodontiformes > Protopteridae > Protopterus > Protopterus annectens. The sequence goes on along the minus strand of NC_056749.1, from coordinate 484,503,959 downwards.
ACTTTAATAGGTTGAGAGGTATATGAAAAACGATAACCATGCACAGCTAAAATAAGTGGAGGATCTTGTTTACATTAAAATGCACTACGAGCCATAACTGCACATGAAGTAGTAAATGAAAAAGTCAAAGTACAAAATAAAATCTGCTTGTTTTATAAGCATCATTTGGTGTGCGTAATCCAGTACAAATCACAAACCCATGGTTTGTACACCCTGGAGGAGGTTTTGAGTCTGGACTAAGTGTTATTGCCTACATAGTCAAAGAAAGCATTTAACTAATCTGCGTAATCCAGTACAGATCACAAACCCATAGGGGTGCTACCTTTTCAAATGGCCAAAGTGGGACATTTTCGGGACACACATCAGATTTTACAGGTAGACACATACCCACAGTCAGTACAAAGGATAGAACTTTACTTTTTTGCCTAAATGGAAGCTTATTCTTGTAGCGGCTTAGTTGCTTATTCTGTTTCTTGTAACATTTAGGTATTTTACATACAGAAATAACTATTTTATGCAACTATTACATGAAATATGGGATATAATTATGTCCTACAATCTCAGGACATTTGCCATTTTTAATATTTTTGGTCAGGACACAACTGCCCAAAGTGGGACAGGTGGTAACACTACAAACCCATGGCTTGTACGCCCTGAAGGAGCTTTCGAGCCTGGACTAAGTATTATTGCCTTCATACTCAATGAAGCCATTTAACTCATCCCCCCCCCCCCCCCCCCACACACACACACACACAAAAAAACCTACAAACAAATAAAATTACTACACTGCTCGTTCCAGTCTGATTCTGACTGTCGCTGCACATGACAGAACTGCTGCAACAAACATTCAAAAAAATAAATAAACAGGTTTTGAAATAAACTAACCACGCTTTCCTATGTTCAGGTGGACAACCCCATTAATAGGAAAAAAAATAAAAATAAAACTAGCGCTTTTTTTGGCTTTCCAGCATTTTCTACGCAGGGGGCGGGGACCGCATCATGAAACCTTCAAGTGACGTAGAACGCTATCCCAAGAGCAAAAGCTTTCACGCTAGATTGGGACGTGCTTCAGTTATTACTGTATATCAGCATTTACATTTATTAGTACGTTAGTAGAGCTTAATAGTAAAATTACATGTTCAGTAAGAAATGTGTATTTTGTCTTTTTTAATTACAAATGCCATTTATTTAGTCTATTTCATCGTTTGTACTTTCCGGTAAGGTTTGTTTGCAGTTAGCAAAAAGGCTAGAAGGCTATACTGTAATAACGCGAGATTTTTTTGGAATCAGCAAGTACGTCTAACTGTATACCCGTGACGTACACTTTTTTTACAATATCTGTAACTGTTAATACTTTATGATAATTTAGAAATATTTTTTAAAATGATTGAAGTAGAGGCTCCTTCTACGTCAGTGGAACAAGAAACTGAGGAGGTAATAACATAATTCAGACACTGCCATTTTTTTTCTGTGACAGTACCCAAGTGGAAGTAGGGCAGCAAGGTCCACAACTTTCATATTTTGGGTAGTATAGTGTAGAGGAAATGATGGCGGGAATGTGTTGCTAGACTGGGAACATAGTACCGTTAAGGCGTAAATGGCTAAGCATAAAAGATATTTAGCAGTGAATGAGCTGGCAGCTTTAGTCAGTACTTACCAAATGGACCTATGAAAATAATTCTGTAATGGCATGCATTTCTGTTATGCATTAAGTGATGACTTTAATTTTGTGATGTGCCTTCTAATGCCGCAATGTTACATGCAAATGGTTGCATATACTGAAATGATCAATTTAAATAAACTGTTTAGTTTTCGTTAGTGGGTTGTCAATATCTAGTTTACTTACTATATCTTGGCATTGACATGCATGCTGACGTCATTTTGCGTCTTAGTACAGCTTCCAGTATGTAATGATGAAAGATATTCTACGTAATAAAGCAGCACCGACAGTTTTCAATATTATACTTCATTTTGCAATGAAATAAAAAAATGTATGATTTTGGACTAAATGTTGAGGATTGCCGCCAAAAAACGTCAGACTTGACCTAGATTATTCTTCAGGTGCATTAGTGTCTGTTTAAAAAAACTGACATTTATTTCGATCTTTGCCCCGTCATAAAATGCCAGAGCGATTACAGCTTCTTTATATCATGAGCTCCGAAGTAAGGTGTCACTCTAGTGAACCTTCAATAAATTTAGGGTGCTGGCTTTGGTGCTACGATGTGGGCATTTTAAGCGATTGATGATGAGAGAGTATTAACCATGGAAAAGTGTTCTCAGTTGTCTTATAAAAATAATAATCATAATTCTGGGAAAAGACCTGACAGATTTCCGTTTGTTAAATGGAAATAGGGTATTATGTGAGTCCACATTACGTGCGGATAACTGTTGCGTCAATTTTGTGATGAAAGTACCATCGCAAGTCGTTAAATTAAATTGCTTACACAAGCAGCTATTACTCACTTGCGGACTAAACCAGAGTTTGTATATGCACACTAACTGTGGCACTTTTATCTTATGCTTATTTGTATTATGATCTTCAAACGGTACGCTTTCTCGCGTTTTTCGTATTATAGTGCTTTGTTTGATGAAGTGGCTAGAATTGTTAGTGTACATCATTAGGTCTTCTGTTTCGGTTTGGGCCTTATCCCGGCGTCTCCTGTATGGCCGCCTGGACATTCGTCTAGTGTTGTAGTTTCCTTGTGCATCCCATAGGCATAGCCACCCACAGCTGGAACATGGTCAGCTGTGTCTTAGTTTGGGCAATGGACCAATCCCTTAAGCCATTTCGAAATGGGCTAGATGCCTTTGCGGACCATTTTAAACATATTTGAGTTGTTTAGCTTGTGTTAACCCATCTCATTTGGCTAGATATTGGTCTTGCCCATCCCGTGGTCAATAATTGTATATTATCGCTAATGAAAATAACTACGGGTCATACCATACATAATATGAGGGGACACATCCATGGAATTTAGCATTTAGGAGCTGCCTGTGCCCATTAGTTCCCCTGTCCATTAGTAGCACAGATTCTGGGGGCAGGTTCCTTTTTCCCATCCATAGAAGATCCAAGTTGGGGTTGAATATGGACAGATGAATTTTGTTTTATGTCGATGGGGAGTCTGTTCCAGAGCAGCAGCATTCTCTGCCAGATATGGATGTTCCTCCAAACCTTCTGTTGATGTTGCTGAAGAGGTTTAGGTCCCTAGACAGAATATTTATGCTTGCATTTGATTTACTGATGTACAGTAAATCCATCAGACCATCAGTGTTGCTCTGTGATACCTTGTATGCCAGATACAAGTTACCTCTTAACAGTCTGTAAGATAATGAGTATAGTAACAGGCTTTTGAGCCAGTCCATGTAGGACATGTTGTTTAGGCCTTATATTCTTTTAGTACGGTATCTCTTTGGGTGTTACAGTTGTATGTTTCTGAACAGATGCATGCCAAAGGTGGCATTATATTCACTGTTTGGCCTAATGAAGGCTGAGTAAAAAGGGATAATGACATCCTTACATTTAGACACAATCCCTTTGTTTAAAAGCTGTGCAGTATAGGATGACATACTTAACAACATAGACACATGTCAAAAGTTAGGCTGCTGTCCACATAAGTACCTAAATCCCAAGCAACTGGATCAACTCTTAGTGACATATTCTCAATGTGATAGTTCTGTAGGTTAAATAACTTCCCAAAGACCACAGTAATGTATTTTTTGGCATTTAGTCTCAGTCCATGATTTTGGCACCAGTTATTTATTTGGGGCAGGCCTTTCTACAGGATGGTTAATTCATTTGGTGATTCGGTTCACTTCATGCCAGTACCTGTTTATTTTGCCATTTTCCTCCAGGTCTTGTAATGTGCCCATGTCTGTAGCATTTTGTTCATTACATTTATAGTGATTACAGAGATAATGGATTTAATTTAAAAACAATTAATCTGATGATGTAAATCTGTATTCATTCCTTATTGTTAGGACTTCGGTTCCGTCCTCGGAACAGACACAGCTGTTACCAAGCTCGCGCCAGCCAAAAACTCTAAGCTGAGACCTACCCATAATGCCCATCTATAGTCTCTCCAGATCTCGTTTGCCACGTTCGTCAGAAGTGCCAAACCTTCTCTCTTACGCTAAGTGTAGAGTTTTTGTTTTAATTCCTATCAATACCTTACTTTTAGTCAGTTTTCGCTAATTTTTCGTCTTTCATGTATGGACTACTTTACTTGTTCTATTACCTACCTGGACACACACGCTCCTGGAGATTTCTCCGCTTCCGGCTGGGAGCCAGTCACTGCCAGTTCAGGGTGCTGCCATTCGGTCTCTCAACAGCCACCAGAGTGTTCACCAAATGTATGGCAGCTGGAGTAGCTCATCTTCGACTACAAGGATTTCAGGTGTTTCTGTATCAAGATGATTGGCTCATTACAGCCACGACCATGAATCTTCTCATTCACAGCCTCTCATACACTCAAGGCCTTGCTCTTCGCTTAGGGATTGCGATCAACATGGAAAAATCTCAAATGTCCCCATCAAAAACACTGGAATGTATTGGAGTGATCTTCGACACAACATCCTGTCAAGCTTCCTTCCTCCTCACAGGCTCTCAAAAATAAGAAGCCAGCTTCAAGTTCTCCTCCAGCAGACTTTTGTACCAGCACACCTTGTACTACAACTATTGGGATCTATGGCAGCAACCATTACCTTAGTTCCACTGGCGAGGTTGCACATGAGACTAGTCATGAGACTAGTACAGTGGCTCCTTTCTTCCTTTCTTCCAGGGAAAGACAGTTTAAGGCACCTGGAATTGAGGGCAGTTCTCTTAGCGTTGCAAGCGTTCTATACATCCCTCCCTTCCGGGACCATTGCAGTTCAATCGGACAACATGTCAGTCGTCTGGTATATAAACAAACAAGGCGGAACCAGGTGTTACCCCCTGTGTCGGGAAGCCATGAGAATTTGGCACTGGGTGATAGCTTCCAACTGCTTTCTTATAGCAATGCACATTCCCGGGAATTCCAACCTTATTGCGGACAATCTGAGCAGGAACATCCTGATGCCTCACGAGTGGTCCCTCAGTCCTATAATAGTGGATCAGATCTTCCACTGTTGATGCAGGCCTTACTGTGACCTGTTTGCTTCCCCCCTAAACAACAAATGCAGAAGCTACTTTGCCCTGATTCTCCCCTCAGGGGGAGTCAGAGAGGGATGCTCTGAAACACGATTGGCCCCTGGGTCTGCTGTATGCTTTTCCCTCATTTCCCTTCATCTCGAAATTCCTCCAGAAAGCTCAAAGGATGAAAAGCAAAGTGATCCTCATTGCATTGGCCCCGTCAAGTCTGGTTCCCTTTCCTATGGCCTCATCTGATTCACAGCCCAGGGATCCTGGATCAATCCCAGGGTCTGCTATCTCACCCTCTGGGACTGATTCACCCCAATCTCCAGAGCCTCAAGCTCACAGCTTGGTTTCTCCACTTCCGGTGATTGCCAGGCTACCTGATATTTCATCTCCTGTCCGTGAGATTCTTCTGGCTTCACACAAATCTTCCACCAGGAAAATTTATGTTAGTAAGTGGGCTAGGTTCTCTACATGGGCCAAAGAGCATGACATAGACCCTTTCTCTATGCCTATACAGACAATCCTACAATACCTGGCTACCCTTCTACATGCAGGAGCTTCAGCATCGACAATTGCTGTACATTTAGCAGCTATCGCAAATTTTCACAATGGATTTGATAATTCTTCCGTTATGTCACACCATCTGTGCAAAACCTTTTTGAAAGGAGTATTACATGTTAAACCTCCATTCAAGCCCCCCATAGAGCCTTGGGGCTTGACTTTTGGTGCTTCAGTCATTAACAAGCCCTCTTTTCGAACCTCCTAATTCAAGTGATATAAAATTTTCGTCTTGGAAGACTCTACTTCTAGTAGCCCTTACCTCAGTGAGAAGAGCATCTGAGTTGCAGGCCTTGAGTGTCAAGAGACCTTACTTGATTTTCCACAGGGAAAGAGTGTCCCTACGTACTAACCCATCCTTGCCCAAGGTCATTTCTGGGTTTTCAGTTAAGCAATCCATTGACCTGCCAGTTTTCTTTCCTCAGCATTCAAATAGAGGGGAATATCTTTTGCATAACATTGATGTTCATAAGCAACTTTGTTTTTACTTGGACAGAACTAAATCTTTTAGGAAAATGGATCAGTTGTTTGTGACCTTGGCGGGACCCAGATTGGGTAGGCCTGTCTCCAGAGTGACTCTATCTTCCTGGCTTAGAAAAGTCATTACCTTTATTTACCATCAGAATAAACTGTCTTTAACTTCCAGAATAAAGGCTCATTCGACTAGAGCGATGGCTACTTCTGTGGCTTTTCATTCCAGAGCCTCCATTGATGACATCTGCACGGCAGCCACTTGGGCAAGACCTCATACCTTTATCACTCAGTACAAATTGGATTTGGCCTCCAGGGGATGAGCATCTTTTGGTTCTATGGTGCTCAGGAATATCCTTCCTTAGGGCCACCCAGGACTCAAGTAGCTGGGAACTCTGTCCTAACAGTAAGGAATGAATAAAGATTTACAACAGCAGATAAAGAAGTCATGTCTTACCATAACTTTCCATCTGTGTTGTAGATCTTTATTCATTCATTATTTCTGGCCCTCCTTCCCCCTGCCTGGATCCCTGGTGGACTTTAGGATCTTCTTAGTTAAGGTATTTGCTCAGACAGAGCCTCCTACTCTTTTATTACTTCTATAATGTAAGGGTGGGCAAACTCGATCTGAAGAGACTATGAGAGGAGCATTAAGTAGGTCTTAGCTGAGAGTTTTTGGCTGACGCGAGTTTGATAACAGCCGTGTTGGTTCCGAGGATGGAACTGAAGTTCTAACAGTAATGAATGAATAAAGATCTACAACACAGATGGAACGTTATGGTAAGACATAACTTCTTTTTTTAAATTTTAACAGCATAAACATTGATAGCTATTTGCTTCAAAAAGCCCTCCAGTTGAAAATGTACTCAATATAAACAAACAGTAATTTGCTGTTCCCTTGAAGCATCTGGCAAATTGTTAAACTGAGAGTGTCAGTGAGTTTTCCATTTAATTGTTTGGCTTACTAGACAATGACAGTTATAAGTGAGCCTACAGCATATTATAGACAGTTCTTCTTTCGGCTTTTCCCGGTTAGGGTTCGCCTCAGAGGATCACCTGTCCGCTCATGACTGGCAGTGGAGTTTTATAGTGTTGTTGCCAGCCCAGCGCCCAACCTTCCACAGAAGGTGCACACACACCTGTGTCCAATCCACCTATATCATGTCTTTGGGATGTGGGAGGAAACCGGAGCACCAGGAGGAAACCCACGTGACCACAGGGAGGACATGCAGACTCCGCACAGAAGGCACCCCAGCCAAGGATTGAACCAGGGAACCTCTTGCTGTGAGGCGACAACACTAACTGCTGCCCAACTGTGGCCGCCCCGATGCATTCATTTGATAAATGTATTATTTTATCAGTAAAATCCGTTCAGCTCTTCTTCTGCAGCCACTTAGAACATGCCAGAAGTGGAGAAAACTAGGGATATAGTGTTTCTGCATGCCTCACATTGTGTAAATGGCAGAATAAACCACAAAGTCAGTTACAGACGAAACAACCATGTGACCCATGTCCTGCCTGTGGAAATGCGAAAGAAATTTAGTCCATCGATATCAAATCAGCCGATGTTTCAAGTAATGCATTAAAGCTTCCCATTTTGCTGATTGTTGTCAAATCCATATTTTATATTCAAAAATGTTTTCCAAATTTCTAGCTTTCTTGTTGATATAATATTGGACTTGCTGCCTGCTACACTGACTGCTTTACATAGGCCTAATTAGTGATGTTCCTGTGGTGATAGATGATGTTTATGAATGATAGCAGTGAAGCATCTGTGCTGTGTGAATGCATAAACTGCACATTCCTGCCATAACTTAAACCTACCTCCTCTTCCTAACCATTATTCTGTATGTATTGTTCCCACAAATCCCATTTACTTCTATGAAGCTTGTCCTTTCCTAAAGTTCTCACCTCAAGTTTTTCTTTCTCCTTTACAATATTCAGAACTACGACTGTTACACTGGGGATGCACAAGCCAGTGCATTTCTTTGTACCGGTCCCAGGCCCGGATAAATGAGGAGGGTTGCGTCAAGAAGGGCATCCGGCATAAAATTTTGCCAAATCATACATGCGGACAACAGTACAGATATACATACTGGATCGGTCGAGACCCGGGTTAAAAAACGGCCGCAACCAGTACTGTTGGCCAACAGGGTGCTACACTTGTTAATTTGCATACATAAAATAGAGGTGTCACAGAAGTTCAAATTTTGAATTGGCAAGAAAATCATGCACCATATCTCTACTGTCTGAATTTCAAGGATGTTCCTGATTTTGATTCAAATGTTAGCTTTTATCTCTGTCTCTCTTAATCCTTAGTAAAACTGGTGACTTTTGGGGAAAAGGTGGTGAATTGCATTTAAGAATGACAATAATTAGAGAATAGTCTTCTTTTAGTACAGGAAGTGTATGTTAATTCACATTGTCTTTTTCTGTCAATATCTTCAAGTGAGTAGTTGTGTTATTTTGAATTGTGTCCCTGATTATTTCTTGATTTGTCCCTGCTTTTGTTGAAATTTATCTCTCATTTAGTTGAGAGCTGTGTCATCCAGATCCATAGGAGGACGTTTTCCTTTGGAAAAAAGTAGTCATTTTTAGTATGGTAGAATTTTGTTATTGAATGAGGTAAATTTTAGGAAATTTGTCTTTCAAAGAACTGGAATTCGTTGGATATTTGATTTTTTTTTTTTTTTTTTTTTGACACACACACATATTATTTTCCCTGAGCACTTTCCATTGCATTACCAACATTTAAAACATCACCCTAAAATCCATCATCTCTGAAAAAACATAAAATAACAGGGAAGACACGCCCCTTGTACTGATGGTGATCCTTGTCTCAGTTAAATATAAGGTCCTGCAATTTCCGTAACCCGTTGTATTTACCAAAAAGGGGATCGGAAATTTACGTGCTCATATAAATAGCCCTCTCATTGACTCACCTTAGTAAAGCAAAAATATACAGTCAGCAGAGTCCACATTAAAAAAATTGGAGGTAACACTCAACCAAACCAGACTCGATAGCCATTAGCACAGACATTGTGACTTGACATGTCCTCAAAAGTACCTTAGTAATTAAAGAACATTGACACTTTCCTACTTTTAAAAACATAGGAATTTAAGAAATTGGTAATGGAAATGATTCGAACATTATTAGGGAAGATAGAAATTTCTTCAAAAGGGGTAGCAAGCTAGTAGGATAAATGAAGTTTAAAAACAGTAGAAATAAAACAGAGATGTGGAAAAGAAGTAATTGGAGTTATATACAGAGGCTGACAAAGTTTAAAGTACTGCAGAATGAAGAAAATCTTGCAGAACAGGAAAAGGAGCAACTGCAGAGTGTGTAAGGGAAATAAGAGAATACTGGGATAATATGCTTAAGTTTAGAAAGGTTGCTGTTGATCAATTTTTTTTTATTATTAACTCCAGAGCAATGAGTAAAAAGGTCACACAGGAAAACCAATTGGTTAAAAAACACAAAAAGAAAAATCTATTAAACCTAGACTTTTCCACTGTGTGATACCTTAAACCTCTTGTATCAGAGGCAACATGGGATGTACGCAAATTACCCTTTAAGGATCTCAGGTGTTTCAGCTAAATGGCAATTCTGAATGTCCAAGACTTTTTTCTTTTACTTAAAAATTCCTTTCATAGTGTTGTATCAGACATGATGAGGGAACAAATTGTTGTAACTAAGGAAATTATTTTTTGAGGTTAGACATTGATTTGCCTAGACATAATAGTTTAATGCAACTGGTGGCCAAAAAAAGCAATTCCTGGAAAATGAAAAAAAAATAAGCCAACTTTAATTGTAAAGGAGGTAAACAAATGGGAGGTTAAGATCCTTATTCAAGGAAAAAGCAAATTACATAGAGACAAATGGAATCTATTGGAACAGTGCATGCAAAATAATGTTCAGGAGGAGGAGTGAGGATTAATGGAAGGTAATAATTTTATGGAATGATAATTGTGAGAAAAGGAAACATAAGTGTGTCTTGCATTGAAAAATGTTAGAATGGTTTCCTTCAGTCAATGGATAAGGACATTATATCATGGAGAGTGTATTCAGTGACTTCCGGCCTGGACTCAGATGTGGGACAGTCCTCAGCAGTCTGAGACACTGCTTGGAGAGCTGTGGATTACAAGACTCCATAAAACAGTTAAAGCAGATAAAAACATATTACCAGTAAATCTGAATAACACACATGTAGTTATAACAAAAAGTCAGCATGTTAAGTCTGTTATCTGTGTGCCCTTCTACATGCTTATGTTTTGAAATTCAAGTCGCTGTCCTTAGGAATATAAATCTCAAAAGGTTTGCATCCCTGGAAGATGGTATGTATCTTTTTAAGGAGCTTTTACTGTTGCTGCTAAGGATTCTTTAACATATAATTTACTTAACACATCTCTGCTTAAGCGTTATAAAGTTGCAGATCAGAACATCATAAATATACATATACTGCACATTACAGAAAATTAAATGCAGTTATTTACAAACAGTTGTAGACGTCTTCGACCATCAGCAGTTGTGAAGCAGTACTATTAAAATGGATGCTGGTCATTGCAGCAGCTTATATTCTGAAGGATGCCAACATGCAGGAACGTGAACAGAGCTAATAATTTCCTGTTTACTTCATCCCTGTTAAATACTCAGAATGTCATACTGCTGTTTTAAATCTGTCCACTGTCAGCTGTGTGACTTTTTCACCTGTTGAGCATGCGGTATAAATATCAGAAAGACTGATATACAACTTTTAAGTATCTATCAATGATGTTCATAAACATTTTGTGCAGTGGAACAGGCTTGCCGCACCAAACAGTGGCATAACGGAGCCTTTTCTGATTCATAAAGTTAGCAGTGAGATGGGGTAAGACATTTTATCAGTCTTATTGTTTTGTGCAGGCATTGTATTCCGTGGAAGGAGTACATATGCACATCACTGCTCCCTGTACATGTGCTGTTCTTAAATCGTTCCACGTAAGGAAATCAAGCAGCATACTATCTGATGGTACTGCCCCTGGCAGCAGAGAAGTCCCCTTTTTCTGCTAACATGTTGCCTAGTTGACTAAGCTGGGCAACATATTAGCATTAGTAAAATAAAAAAAAGTAAAGAAAAGCTCCTTTCCATGGTAGGAAAGATATTACTGGCAGTGGTGTCTCCTGTGAAACTGATGCAGGGAAACCCACTATCATACTTAAATTTGTCCCGCTGTCCCCAGTAATGTGATGGAACTCTCATTAATGGGAGTTTGCACAACACCAGATGATCCTCATCACAGTAATACGGTAATGACCTTAGATTTGCTTTGATATCTAGAGAATGAACATTTTTTAATGAATCTCTCCCAGAGAAGAGACTAGACTATAGGTCAGCAGTGACAAGCAGCTCACTAGGGTAATATACCTTGGCTGTGTAGTAACATATAAAATGTACTGAGCTGCCTGTCACAGTTGTGCTGTATAACATTGTCTTGCTACACAATACTTCTGCATATTCCCAGCATAGGTATGCTAGATGCACTTTTACGCCATTTAGGATCACTATATGGCTGTTGTATGGTGGCACCCACTACCTCAATTGATAAGGTTGCCAGAGTATAAGACTTAACTGCACAAGATGCTTGTATGTATTGGAACGGTATGCCTCACTAAGCCGTTCGCCTTTGAAATATTTCTTTACAGATGACCAACCATACTAAGTTATATTCTCTTATACATTTCATGTAATCATTTTACAAGTGAACATTCTGTATTGTTAATGCACTATTCTTGTCTAAAGTAATGGTAATATTATTCAGAAAACCAGCTAATTTCAGCAGTTTTTTCCCCACCTAGATTTTCTACTCTTTGCCATCTTCTTAATGTAAGGAAACATGTATTTGAGTGTTTCTCCTTTCAGTTTTTTCTTCATGCTTTCATAAGGAATGTTATCATTGTACAGTTTAAGTAAATATTACCTAATAAAAAAATAATTTAACAACATAATAAATATTAGAGTCACATAAAAGTAATGAGTATAACAGCTCTAAAATATGAATAACTTCCCCTCAGACCATCTTTCAAGTCTCTTAATCCACCCACCTTTCCTGCTTTGCTTTTTTACTATCCGTTTATTTCACTTACTCCCATCTGCAGCCCAGTAATTTTTTATTTCTTTTTTCTCAAGCATCGTGCACTTGCATGTCTTCCACTTCTTCCATCCCATTCTCTGTACAGTCTCTCTATATCCCCTCAGACCTCCTTTTTCTGTCACTCTGTCTTAACTCTCACAGTTTCCATTCACTGTCACATTCTTGTATGCTGTTCTAACCTTCTTCCATTTCCACCTTCATATATGTATGTGTTTGTCTATATATAATCTCTCTCTCTCTATATATATATATATATATATGTGTGTGTGTGTGTGTGTGTATATATATATATATATATATATATATATATATATATATATATACACAACACATATATACATAAGTAATTTTATATGTAGTGTGGATATAAAAAGTGTACACACCCCTGCTAAATGCCAGGTTTTGTCATATAAAAAGAAGACCACAATAAATCATTTCAAAACCTTTCCCATCTTTAATGTGACCTATAACCTGAAGAAATCAAATGTTAAAACATCATGCAACAGTGCATGAAACACAAATTATCTTAAAACACACACATACACACACCCACTTGACTACAGTGAGAATAGCACCCCTAAGTACACAGACTACAGAACCAAGTACTTTATGCAAGTGCCACAGCTCAAGTCTTTAGACCATAGATCATTGTATGGAAGACTTGGCCAATGGTATACTTATACATTTCTATGCCTGTTTTATATATATATATATATATATATATATATATATATGTGTGTGTGTGTGTATATATATATATATATATATATATATATATATATTTTCTGCATGCAGTATCTGCTTTGCCTTTATGCATTTTTCTGTGATTACTTGTATATTTGAACAAAAACACTGAAACTAGAAAACTAGGCACTTTAATAAAAAAAATGTTAGTCACTTTCATCTTTCAGGTAACCAAAAATCATCATCTGAAAACAAACTGTTGGGGCACGTATACGATTAATTATATTGAAAAATATAATAAATATACGTACAATCAAATAACAGGAATAAATTATAAACATATGCATTAATCAAAATAAAAAAACTTCTCTAAAAAAGGAAATATGATTTAAATTTGCAGTATAAATATTCATCATACAGATGCATTACTTTATTCAGGGAACCATGCTTCCGAAACACATTTAATATTAAGATGTTTATTCAAACCTGGTGCTATACTGGAATTCAGTAAAACCTACCACTGTTAGCTCTTTTTAATTTATTATCCAAGTCTCCCCCCCCCATAGTATTCAACTGTACATGGTCTGTACCAGAAAAAAGATGTTTTCAAACCTTGATATATTTTAAAATGTTTACAAAGAGCATTTTTCTCATTATGTGTTTTGTCTTAAATATAGTCATATGTGTATGGAAAAGTTTTGGGTAGTTTTTTCCAAAGTAAAAACTGTCCCCTATCAAACACATTTTGTTGTAAACTAAATTGCAGTGTCACAGGAATAATGTCCCCTTGCTGCATAAGTCCTTTTTAAAGATGCCAAATTTAGAGTAGCACCTTTGTAAATGTTTCTACACCACTTATTTGTTACATTTGAATATGCCCTTAACCAGTAAGTTATAATTATTTTCCATTTTAGCCACAAATTCAAGCATGTTTTTCATCTTGTAATTTTTCTTGAAAACAAATCTAGGAGCATCCCTAATAACAGTGCATAACTCTTCATTGCTTTCAGTGATTTTCCAGTGATCCCTCAATTTTTTTTAATGCTTCTGTTCATATTGACAAAAAATGAACAAGCAAAATTGGTGATTCAGAACTGTAGAAGCATGTTTATCATGTCTTTGTTCCCTATCATCAAATACATTTTTTTTTTCAATTAAAGTAATGGGAAAATATCTATCTGCAAGTTGATTACAGCCAGTAACAAAACTATTTTCATCAGTTGTTAATCTGGCCAATGTGATGACTTGTCCTTTGACAACGTTGTTTTTCTTGTTAAAGGGTTGTCCACTATTGTAATGTTTATTGTTGTTAACAAATGTGTTCTATATACTAGAATTGAATACCTTGTTACCCATAACCATTTTTAAAGTCAAATCAAGAAAATTAATACTTATACCTTAACTACTAATGTTAAATTTAAAAAAAAAATCAGTAGTAGAATTCACAAAGGAAATTAATTAATCAGAATCACTTCCCATTCTTTTCCAAATAATAAATAAATTAGCAGTATAACACTTGTAAAAACTTACAATATTAATAATTGAATCAGAGATGTACAAAACAGTTTCTCACCATCCTAACACTATATTAGCAAAGGTTGGTGCCATAACGACACATACGGCTACTCCTGTTGATTGAGGAATCCTCCACAAGCTGTCACAGGCCCCTAGGCATGTGCTTATGGTCCTTTTTGCTAAATTTGGCTGTGGCCATACTGTAGGTGTGAATTAACAGTCTTTATTGCCCGTAGGTGTGCATTAGGCAGTAGAATGAAATCCTGTCTGACCTTGCATTTCATAAAGTAGATAATCAAAAAATCATTGAAAAGTGTTTTCTTAAACATTAATCATCATAGCTTCTGGATCCCTAGTTTTATGAGTTTCACTCCAAACTAAACTGTGCAAAGTGTACATTTTTATATGATTATAGGAGAAAAAAATTCTGACTTCATGGATCTACTTAAAAAACACCTTTTACCCCAGTGACACTTTTTCATTGTATTAACAGTAGTTGTGGTTTAAAGCAGACATAACTTTTGAGAAATTGGAAAGGAAATTATTGCTTTGCTCAGTCTGGTGTATTGCATGCACTACCAACATATATTCTTTCAGTTTTGTCATTGTATTCTAGCAGATGAATAAATGTCATGTGTATGTCATCCATATTTAGGTAAGACACGGGAAGCAGTGCTGTTAGATGAATATAGTAAAGCAGACCTGGTGATGTACAGCAATACTATGTGCAAAATTAGTTTGACTGCAGTAATTAAATCAAGAATGTAATATTGTGGTAATGTAAGAAAACTGTTGAGATAACAGTGGGAATTAATATTTAGAGGCAGCATAATAGTTTGGCATCAAATATTTTAAAAGTAAGCAGGCTGTAGTATATACAGATGAGCACTTTTCGAACTAGAAAACTCCTTTGTAATGTGTGTGTTTGATTAAAGCTGAAATGTATTAACTGGCCATAGTAAAGCTTTAGTGTACATTAGGGTGGAATGAAATGGGTGATTTTAGATTTGTGGAGTACAGCTGCCATGTTGGAAATGAGAGGTAAACAAGTTTTAGAAACAGGCCTTGGGACCATGCTGTAATTGATAACGTTGTTTGCTAATATTGATAAAAAGTAATTGTGCTTGAGAGTGGTGCAACTAGGAGGCAACATCACACCTCCACTCTTTTTACTAACATGGCAGCAATTGCTGATGCATGAAAAACCACAAGATGCACAACATGCAGGTTACTTTATGGATACCGACCCTTGAAGTGTTATTCTTAGTTTATGCTTTATTTTTGTGCTTGTCAGTAACATTAACTTTGTTGTGCTACACTGTACTGGGGTTGTCACCAGAAATGCAGTTCTTATTTTCAGTAAACAACAAATTATATGATGTTTCTCAACATTTAAAGAATGCATACATTTACAACTGTGTAGTAGCTTTAGTTATCTGTCTTTGCTTTCATAACAAATAGCTTAGTCTTTTTGTTTTATAAGCGTATTAATAGGCCTTCAGAATCTGAAAATGCTATGGTCACTGTTGCTAGCAGAAGTCATACCTTGTAATGAAGGCATGTCAAGTAATGCAGTATCACAATCTCGTTGGTGTGAACCATCAGGAAGATCAAGAAGGTTACTAAGTAGGGCAGTGTCGCATTCAAAACAATTCTGCAAATCAAGAATGGTCTCTCTGGTGGGTAGGTTTGCCCTTACAAGTGTACACAAGTCAGGTAGTCTCCACTGGTCTTTGAGCTGAAAACATTCTCATTTTGTACAGATGTCACTCTTATGTCTTCACAGTTGACTATCCTTGGTTTCATCTTTGCAGCATCACAGGGGTGTCAGCTTGTTTAGTAATAGCATCCTCCTGATATTCTAACTTTTACCTTGTGGGCTTTGGATTCTGACAACTTCTCCCGGCTGAAGTTTAAAGTACTCTTGAGCTGTTTTCCAAATCTGTGTAAAATTTAATATGTGTTGTAGCAAAGTGAGTGAAGTAGGTGAATTTGTCTTCATGCTGGTTCCCATCAACAGACGACAATACAATAACTGTGTTGTAATGGAGTATTTCTATATTCATGCAAAACTATGTAGCAGTCTTACTTAAAGCTGGCAACACACACACATATATATATATATATATATATATATATATATATATATTTTTTTTTTTTAAAGAGCTCCTTTGCTATTACTAAAGTAAACATATTTGTAGTATTTGCAATGCAGTATTCTGTCTACATGACACACGTTTCCAATTTTGTTGATGATAACATTTATCTTGTTCCTGTGGTGCTGTTGCTGTCATTGTAGTAACCTTATTCTCCATTTCCCAAGGCATCATGTTAACCATTTGGTTATAACTGTGATAGAGAAAAGTCTCACAACAGTCATGTATAATGTTTCTTATGAGGGAGAAAACTGAGTGCATCATGTAACTGGTACATCCCGTTACAGCCACCCCAGTTGCAAAAGCAGTACTAATCTTTACATGCCCTCACATCTAATATCGGATCTGAAGTAGGATATTCATTTGTCTGCAACCTGTGGGTTATGGATCCGATATCGGATCCGAACCGGCATGGTTTTCCAGCTATGGATCCAAGCTCTCAGCTCCTCCCCTCACCCATAATGCCCTGCTCTACCCTCATGACCTCAGATCTCGTTTGCCGCGCTGGTGACTGGATTGGTATTCATAGCTCTCAGCTAAGTGCTAGTTTCTTATCTGTTAATTCAGAAAATTTAAAGTTTTTTGTGCATTTTTGTGTGAAAGTTTAGGTTTCCCTCTTTGATAGTTTTATTTAGAGTTAAATTAAGTATTTTTTTTCCCTCCTCGCTGTTGGCGAGAGTGTGTGTGTTGGGCCTGTGTGTCTGTATTAGTTTTAGTTACTTTATTTTAGTAGCTTTATAGATTTGGATGGCTGATCAGCCCAAATCTGTTTTTCTAATGCCCGAGTGTGGCCATAAGCTCTCCCGGCTGATGGCCACACTGGTGTTAAGTGCCTGGGGGTTGAACACCTCACATCTGGATGCTCCATTTGTGCAGGGTTCAACCCCAGGGCACTGAGGGAGCGGAGGTCCAAGCTTGTCTTGGCGGGTCTTTTACCGCCAGACTCGGCTCCGGCCTCCGCTCCTTCGGGAGCAACCGTGGTTCCGGTTATTCCCTCCGTGGCACCCCCTCCTGCTCCTGGGACTCAACCTCCCATTTCTGGAGAGGAGAGGGATGCTAGGAAAAGGACCGGAGGGAGAAGCACCACAAGCGGGGCCGAGACCTCTGTTTCGCCCCGCCAGCCAAGCGGCTTCTCCCGGCTCCGTCGGCTCGGTCTCCTCCTTCTCGGCTCCGGTCCCCTGTGTGCTTTTCACCGGGTCCTGAGGAGGAGGAGACCCGATCTCCGCGAGGCTATCGAGGAGGCACTCCAGGCCTACCTCGGTAGCCTCGCCGAGATCTACATATAGCCTTTCAGATGCTGATCTGGACCGGATGATGAGAAGATTCATCCAGGCCCAGATGCAGATGGGAGTGTTTGCCTCCCCTCTGGGGAGCTCAACACCCTTTTAAGCCTATTGCTCCTTCTCCGACCCGCTATCCGGGTTCGGAGCAGCTGGAGCCGAGCAGCCGAGCGGTGGGTGGCGCCGATAGTACTTGGTACCGGATCCGACCCTGCCCTCGAGTGCCGGATCCGACCTCTCGGAGCCTGGATCCGAGCCTCGGATCCGGGGATCAGTGCTCCTTCGGCGCCGCCTGTGTCGGAGCGCACTGTCCTTCGGATCCGAGCGCGGCGCCGGCTCCGGTCCACTCTTCGGATCCGAGGGGGAGCCGATTGTCGGATCCTTTGGTCGAGGTCGGCTCCCCTTTGGCTTTTGATGTAGTGGAGAGGGCTCTGTTGAGGGTCTCCGGACCCCGGCACTTGTTCCGCCCGTCCGCTCCCTATGCACGGGGCCAGGCTGCCACCATCCGTCCCCTGGGACAGCCCGCTTCTGTGCCCCAAGTTGCTCCTATGGAACAAATTGCTGCTTGTGAGGACTCCTCTGACAGCCCCCCAGAGGATGTCCCTCGCAAGCATACATGCAAAAGGAGGCACATTGACTCCCCCGAGTCTCTCACAGAAGACACGGACTTGGAGGAAGGGGAAGGCTCCCCACGGTCACCCCCGAGGATGTCTCATTTGGAGACATCATGGAAATGCTCCGTATAAGGGGGGGGTGGTCTGCCCCAAGTCTTCCTCGGACGAGTCCGTGTTCTTGGAGGCATTTGAAGCGGGCCCGTCTACCTCTTGGGTGTCCCCCCCTGCCGACCCCCTGGTGGACCTTATTACCACCAGGGCGTGGAAGGAACCGGACACCGTGGAGCCAATTCCCAAGAGACCAGATAGGATCCTTAGTCCGCCATCCGACCGGGCCCATTGGAGTAAGGGGCCTCCGGTAGATGCCATGTTGACGGCGGCGCCCACCAACCGGCAACTGGCTCAGGAGAGTCCCTCAGTCCACCCGAGCAAGGAGTCTCGGATGATGGACCGCTTGGGGAAGCGGATGTTTAGTTCAGCGACCTTCTCGGTAAGGGCGCTGAACTATTTGGCACATGTCATTAGGATGCAGCGAGATCTTATTAAAGAATACGCTGCATCCCCCCCCGAGTCCATTTCGGAGGAGGACAGGGTTCTGCACTCCACCCGTATGGCCACTCTTAGGTCAGTTACTAATACTTCTATGCGGCTACTCTCCCATGCAACGGAAGGCGCCGCTAGAGCTGCGGGGACAGGACTAGTCACTAGACGTCAGGCCTGGCTCCGTCACTGCGATTTTTCTGAGCCCTTCAAAGCGTCGCTTGCTAACGCCTTTGATGGTTCTGCTCTGTTTGGCAAAACCGTCGCGAGACGCTGACCCAGAGCGAAAGGACGGAAGACGCTCTCTGCCGTCGGAATCCGCTTCTCTGCACCCCAGGGGCCCTACTCTAGGAACCATAAGGGTCAGAAGAAGCTGTGGTTCCGAAGTCGCAGCAGTCCCAGCCTGCTCCGGACAACCAGTCCTTCCGTGGCAGAGGAGGACAGGGAGGACGCCGCCCTAGAGGCAGAGGGGCTCCCAGAAACTTCGGGTCCAGGGAACCTTTCTCTGAACGGCCCGCGCAGCAACCCTGAGGGGTTGCCCGACTGCTCCACTCTGGAGGCAGTCGGGGGACGATTTTCGGGGCACCTAGCGGCATGGGAGTCCATAACATCGGACCGCTGGGTTCTCCAAATCATATCCAGAGGATATCGCATCCCTTTCCTTCACCTTCCAAAGTTGAAGTCCCTCCCAGACGCCCCACCCGGTCAACGGGAGGCCGCTGGCAGAAATTGGCCATCTGCTAAAGAAAAGAGCCATCCAGCCCGTCCCCCCAGACCAGATCGGATCAGGGTTCTACTCCAGATTCTTTTTAGTGCCAAAGAAGACGGGGGAACTAAGACCAATCCTAGACCTCTCTCTCTTGAATCTGGCAGTCCCCAAAGAAAAATTCAATGGTCACTCTGCAATCTATTCTCCCCTTCTGGGAGAATATCACTGGCTGTGCCCGACAGACCTCAAGGACGATACTACCACATCCTGATGGACAGGCGCTCCAGGAGGTTTCTCTGCTTCCGGCTGGGAGCCAGTCACTACCAGTTCCGGGTCCTTCCCTTTGGTCTCACCACAGCCCCCAGGGTGTTCACCAAAGTATTAGCAGTGGTAGCGGCCCACCTGAGGCTTCAGGGGGTGCAGGTCTTTCCCTACCTGGACGACTGGCTTCTTACCGCCCCAACAAGGCATCTACTTTTATTGGCGCGAGACTCCTTTCTCCATCTTGCTCCTTTTCTGGGCATCACAATAAATACAAAGACATCCAACCTGGCGCCCACACAGCTCTTAGATTTTATAGGGGCCAGGCTAGACACAAGGAGTTTACGAGCCTTCCTCACTGCGGACAGAGTTCAAAATCTGCAGCTCCAGGTGCGGGCCATTCTCCATTCAAGTTCTGTTCCGCGGAGTTGGTCCTGAGGGCTCTAGGGTCCATGGCATCGGCTATAGCACTTCTTCCTCTTGCCAGGCTCAATATGCGCATTCTACAGTGGACGCTCTTAGTACAGTGGTCATACCTTGCTCTCCCCATGCATCATCCCATAGCGATCAGCAAGGCTTGCAAGCGGTCCCTCTTGTGGTGGCTCCACTCCCCGGATCTCCACAAAGGCCGCCCTTTTTGTGCTTCTCCCCCCCTCGCCACGGTGACCACGGATGCCTCCCGCCTCGGGTGGGGGGGGCACTTTGCGGGCCGGACCGTCCAAGGCACGTGGACGATTCAGAGACCTTACTGCATATCAATGTTCTAGAGATGAGAGCAGTGCTCTTAGCGTTGCTAGCACTTCAGGACTTTCTTCCCTTGGGAACAATTGCGATTCAATCGGACAACATGTCTGTTGTCTGGTACATCAACAAGCAAGGGGGAACAAGGTCTTACCCTCTTTGTCGAGAAGCCATGAGAGTTTGGGAATGGGCAATCTCCACCAACCGCTTTCTAATAGCAACGCACATTCCGGGTCGGTCCAACATCCTAGCGGACAAGCTCAGTTGCACCATTCTGACCCCTTACGAGTGGTCTCTCAATTGTCAAGTAGCGGAACGCATATTCGCACGGTGGGGAACCCCTTGATGCGATCTTTTTGCCTCTCCCTCAAACACCAAGTGCGACAGTTTTTTCGCTCTGATACCTCCTCCCGGAGGTACCCCAAGAGACGCTCTGGTGCATGCTTGGCCACCCGGTCTTCTGTATGCTTATCCACCCTTGCCTCTGATGCTCCAAGTTCTTCAGAAAGCCTCTCGGGTGGGTTGCAGAATGATTCTCATTGCTCCGTTTTGGCCTCGACAGATCTGGTTCCCCTTCCTAAGGTCTCACTCGGTGAATCCTCCTTGGATTCTAGATCCCATCCCGGATCTGATATCCCATCCATCCTGCATTCCTCCTCCGAATCTGGACAACCTGAAGCTGACCGCTTGGCTGCTCCAGTTCCACTCTTGATTAGGACTCGGTATTTCGTCACCGGTTAAGGCAATTTTGGTGGCAGCTCATAAACCATCCACTAGAAAGGTTTACAAGCAAGTGGAAACGTTTTCTTTGTGGGCGGAGCGGCAAGGCCTGAATCCCTTCACGGTTCCTCTTCCTTTAGTGCTTGACTTTCTAACCACTCTCTTTAACGATGGTGCCAGCAGTTCCACAGTCAAAGTACAACTGGCGGCAATTTCTCATTATCACATTGGCCATGACTCTAATCCTCTTATGTCAGCCAAATTGTGTAAAATTTTTCTTAAAGGTACTTTTCTTCTCAGGCCCCTATAAAACAAGCAGTTCCTCCTTGGGACCTCTCTCTGGTCCTACAGGCCTTGACCGCCTCCTTTCGAGCCAGCTGCCACGGTGGATCTCAAATTCTTGTCCTACAAGACAGCCTTTTGGTAGCCATTACATCGGCCAAGAGAGTTTCTGAGCTTCAAGCATTATCAGCTAAACCTCCTTACTTGGTATTTCATCCGGACCGTGTCTACCTCAGGACCAACCCGTCCTTTCTTCCTAAAGTCGCTTCTGAAGCAAACATCAATCAGTCCATTAACCTCCCTGTTTTCTTCCCTAAATATGAAAACAAAGGTGAATATAAGCTACATTCATTAGATGTTCACAGGCAACTTAGATTTTATCTGAACAGGACGGCTGGTCATAGGCAATCCGACCAGTTGTTTATTTCCTTTGCAAAATTCAATTTGGGCAAGCCAATTTCTAAAGTTTCTCTGTCCCGCTGGATTTCACAGTGCATCTTATTGGCTTATCAAGCTTCAGGAAGGCCGACCGGAGGGTGTTCATGCCCATTCAACCCGGTCAGTATCTACCTCGGTAGCCTTCAAGGCTAGGATTCCTCTAGATGATATTTGTGCAGCAGCCACGTGGGCTTCATCTCATACTTTTATTTCCCACTATAAGTTGGATCTTGCATCTAGGGGTAGAGCATCCTTTGGCTCATGGGTGCTCGGAATATCCTTCCATGATGGCGCCCAAGATTCAGGTAGCTGGGGACTCTGTCCCACAGGTTGCAGACAAATGAATATCCTACTTCAGATTTAGAAGTTATGTACTCACCATAACGCTCCATCTGAGTAGGTGTATTCATTTGTCTGCAACCATCCCGCCCTCCTATCCCCCTGGCCTTTCAGTTTCCTGCATATTCTATGTTACCCTTTTCAGGGTGTTGTTGCTTTGGCAAACTCGATCTGAGGTCATGAGGGTAGAGCAGGGCATTATGGGTGAGGGGAGGAGCTGAGAGCTTGGATCCATAGCTGGAAAACCATGCCGGTTCGGATCCGATATCGGATCCATAACCCACAGGTTGCAGACAAATGAATACACCTACTCAGATGGAACGTTATGGTGAGTACATAACTTCTAATTAACACCATTTATTTATGTATTTATTGTATTTTATTTTATTTTATGTTTGTTTACTGGGATAGACCTACTGAGTGGGTAACCCATTTTCAGTGGAGGCCCATGAGGGGGGAAGCCCAACTACTTACAGAGAAAACATAATCTAAGAAACTACAGACATAAAATGAGACAACAGAAATAACCCCACAGACAATACATAATATAAGAAAATACAAACTTCAGTTGAGACCTTCAAAAAAGTCCTATAAATTACAAAAATACAAAAAAGTTTATAGATTTCTGTAATTTGTTTTTCTTTACTGCTATTCTCTATCACCTATTTATAGTAAACACTTCGTAATGTATTTCCCAAAAAATAACCATCAGTAAATGAGTAGCCTTAAGCCTTGTATTATCCTTGATAGTATGATGCTGGAATTCTACCAACACCTTTCCTGACCTTTTTAACACTTACAATCGGACAAATTACATACATAGATTGGGTACATTATTCTAGCCCTAACACCCTAGCCCAAAGGTTCCTGGAATTCATAAATTCAAATGCACTGGAACAACTAGTCACCTCTCCACTAGGGGAGATAATATACTAGACCTGATCATCACAAACATGGGGACAAAATGCTCCACACCGGAAGTATACCCCTCACTAGTGAGATCTGACCACAAACTAATCACCCTGGATATACATATCCCACCTCCACCCCCAGCACAAAAGATCACAGTGAAAACTTCTCAAAAGCAGACTTCACTCTTCTTAAGACTGAGATGGTATCCTTTAAGCCCACTGTGCCAGTGGATACCACAACCCACAATGCCGAATCCTTCACAGATGCTTTCTATGGACATCTCCAAGAATGCATGGATCATGCAATCCCAAACAAATCCAAGTCCCTCTCCACCAAATGTAAGCGTCCTGTCTGGTGGACCTCAGCCATAAACAAATTGTATAACAAAAGAAGGAAGCTACTGCACGTCAGAGCGAAATCCCATGAAGGGAAGACATCTCTGATCAACATTAGCAGAAAACTACGTTCTCTCATAAAAACATCCAAGGCAAACTTTGAGAGAAAAATCGCTAAGGACACTAAAGATAACCACAAAGCCTTCTTCAGCTATGTTAGAAACCTGGGCGGAAACCCTCAGATATGCTCAGAGATGGTTCACAACAACAAAAAATACACTGAACCCACAGATATTGCTAACATTCTGGCTGACAGGTTCAGTGCAAATTTCTCGCCTCCTTCACCCCCAAAAGAAGAAATACTTATCCCAGCTGAATGTAATCTCCCTGTCATGTCAGATGTCCAAGTGAGAACCGCCCTAAACAAAGCAAAAAACACAGCATCAATGGGACCTGACGGTATCCCGGGGTGCGTGTTACGTGAACTCCAAGAGGAGCTAAACCCACACATAAAAATGCTATTTAACCTTAGCCTTACTTCGGGATATGTACCTGAACACTGGCGTACAGCAACAGTGGTCCCACTCCACAAGGGGGGTGCCTCTACAGACCCTGGAAACTACCGCCCCATAAGCTTGACTAGCCTGGTCTGCAAAGCTATGGAAAGAGTCCTTATGGAACTCATAAACAGAGACATAGGGGACCTACAGACGCTTGACCCCACCCAGTTATACTTTGTAAAGGGCAGATCCTGCCTTTTAAACCTGGTTGACTTTTTCGAAACAGTCACTAGAGCCATTGATGACGGCAAAGCAGTCCATACAGCATACCTGGACTTGGCTAAGGCCTTCGACACAATACCCCACTCAGGCATCATAGATAAGGTAAACAGCTTAAAAGTAAACCCTTATGTCACTAGATGGGTTGCAAACTGGCTAAAGGACAGAACCCATAAAGTTAAAATCGCTGGAGCAATATCAGACTCAAAGCCAGTCACAAGTGGTGTCCCACAGGGATCAGTCCTGGGACCCCTCTTGTTCGGCATTTATTTCTCAGATGTTAAAGCAAACATTTGAGGGCTGTGGCTGACAAAGTTCGCAGATGACTGCAAACTAGGCGTCATAGTCGATACACCAGCAGATACACACATCCTACAAAAAGGCCTCACTGAAACGGACAACTGGTGCCGTAGTCACGGCCTTAAACTAAATGCCAAAAAATGTATAGTCATCTCTTTTGGAAAAAACAAAGTACCCACAAATTATCACATAGACAGCAACCCACTGAGTACGGAAAAAGTAATCAGAGACCTAGGGACCCAAGTAGACAGCGACCTCTCATTTGACACCCACGTTGCCAAAGTGGTTAGAAAAACATTTTACCTTGCACACCTCATCATGAAGGGTTTCACATCCAGATCCAAGGATGTCATTGTACCCCTATATTCCTCCCTCATCAGACCCATGATTGAGTACAATGCCCCATTTGGTATGTACCTCATCCGGCACTTGCAACAGCTGGAGAGACCACAAAAGTACCTCACCAAAAGGATCAAGGGTCTCCAACATATGTCTTATTCTGCCAGACTAAAGAAACTTCAGCTCTATTCAGTAGCATACCGCCTGCTCAGAGGTGATCTCTGCCTGACATACAAGGCCATGTCCAATTGGGATCTGATGGACATGCTCCACCTCAAAAAATCCAAATCCATCAGGACCACGAGAGCTAAAGACTCAAACCTCGGCACAAGTATGAATAGGACATGTTGGAGGGATAGATTCATAACCCAAAGGCTTCCCATGCTTTGGAACAGGATCCCAGTTCATATTAGGCAGAGCCCCTCACTGACTCTCTTCAAGAGAAATCTTGATGAGTGGATGGGAGATCGTAAGTTTACCCCAGGGGTCACATCTGTGTCACTGCTAGACAGGGGCACAGTAAACTAATTCTATTATATAAGGGGACCTTCACTGTGTCACTACTAGACAGGCACAGTATTCTAGATTTATTATGTACATTTTTATACCATTTCATGGGGTGGCAAAAGCCACATCACTATGGCTAGGCTTACAAATGCCCCAGGGCAGATAGCCTAGTACTATACTATGAAACTATGAAATGTCAAATGTATTATATTCTTTCTTACTTTACCTATTTACAGCTCATTCCGGAAAGTAAATGCCATAATTACTATACCAGATCAGCATTTGCTTCATTCTTCTCAAACTGTCATTTATTTTACTTTTCTACTTCTCTATATGACATCATTACTTTGACCAAAAATATCACCTGTTTCATCCTTCAGCTTAACCAACAGGAGATAAGGAAACACTAATATATTTTTTAAATTGTGTATTTCTAAATAGGCCCAACATCATTATCTCTTTCAGTTGATAAAGTATATAAACCTCAGTAGACATGCAAGTCGAGATAGTTGTCCCTAACGTGAAATGAGCAGACTTTACTTCCTTATTTGAGAAAAATGAAAAGTAAAAACTCTTAAACTTCTAATTAAATGCAACAGTAATAAACTGTCCAAAACTTCAGAAGTTAATTCTTATATAAAAGTACTGAAGAAAAACTCGAGCAGACTTAGTCACTGTAATAACATAGCTTTAATTTATGATAAGCACTTTAGTCCACCAACTGGATTTCATCAAATCAACTTTTCTTTTACAGAAGAGAAATTAACACTTATATTTTGGTCTATTTATTACTATTGCTTTTAATTCTAAGTGTAAGAGCTTTTATTTTTCTCAAATGACAAGGAAGTGAAGGCAGTCTGCTATTTTCATGCTAGGTACAGCTGTCTCCTCGCCTCCCTGCTGCGGTTTATGTACTTGTTTGTCCTGTGACTTACTCTTGGTGTATACAGGGGTTTCCATATGTGAGGTGGCTTTACCAGCACTATTGGTGATCTTGGTCATTTGATTTGCTTTCAGTTGATAAGGCATAACTGCTGTACTCATTTCAAAATACTCATCAGCATGCTTCACAGTATAATCAAGTCTTTACTTATACCTTAAACTTTATCTCTTTTACATACATTGTACTTAAACATTATGTACTTACTGTGAAGAAGATATCACCTCTGCCACTCCATGTAATCATCAGAGGAAGAAAACCTCCCGATTTCTGTAATCAGGCATATTTCGCAGCCTCCTTCAGAAGCTCTATCTTTTCAGTCAGTAAAGTAGAAATAGCACAGCTGGGTATCCTTTCATAGTACACATACGTTAATTACTATGCTAATCATTTTTCTGGCACACGGTAGACCTTTTCCCACATCCTCAAAGACATGCTCCAAGTTCATTGGACATGCTGAAATTGACCCTAGGCGTGTGTGTGCATGCGTGTGCCTTCTGTGGAAGGTCGGGTACCAGGCTGGCAACTCGACACCGTAAAAGCTCCATTGTCAATCATGAGCGGACAATGTGATCCGCTGTGGTGACTCCTAACCGGGAAAAACTGAAAAAGAGAGAGAGAGAGTAGACCCATCGGGACTGAGCAGTTATAGTCATATTTCCTTAATAATACTAAACTAAAGCCCCAGTCAAATGTCCTTATTACTAGAAGAATAAGAAAACCTTTGTTTTAACGAGGCACTACACTTTTGTCAAGTTTTTATGTCTTGTATGTTTCCCATAATACTTTGATTAGTAATTTTATACATCCTGTCCTCCTGTCGTTGTGTATATTTGTCTTTATGCCCAACTTTCATCCTGTAAACAATTCTTAAACTGGAGGCAATTCAGTCTGCAGTTTGTCGAATTTGAACTTAAATTTTAGTAACTTTAATCAGTTATGCATACAAAATTAAATGTTTATGCCACGTAACAAAACTTCTGTTATTTCATAAGTCTATATAGTTACATTATTTGCTTACTTTAACATAATGAAAGGCAAAGGAAATAGGGAATCCCTTTTGCATCATACTGCTTTCAATGTATTCACGAATATGGTTGATACTTCACGTTGTGTGTATCAGATTTATATTTTCATGTACCATGGAATTCAAAAAGGTCTACACCATTCTGAGTGAACAGACAACACAGAAATAACTCCTACCTTCTTCCTCCTAATTTTAGTTTTTCTACTGATTTTCTTGCAGCTTTAAATATCGATAGGTACTCATAAAGGTTACCACAAAGTGTAGACTACATGTACATTTAGTGTAATCCTTCTGAGTAACAAGAAAGCACAAAAAATATGGTAGGGATGTTCTTGAATGCACTTAATGTAGGCATTAATGAATCTGGCCTGGAGTCTTTTCATCATACATTGCTTTTGTTCTTCTAAATTGTCACTCAGTAGACTGGTTAATGTGTCACCATTTTCTAGATATTTCTTAGATTTATACTTTCATATAGTTCATCATTTGCTTGCATTACCTTCATTGTATAGATTTATATTTCTGTGTCATTAAATCGTGCTAATTTTTTGTAGATACAGTATTCATTAAGATGACAAAGCTACTCTGTAAGAAGTACAGACACAACAAACAATTCTAACTCTCTCTAGATTTTTTCTGGATAATTTGCAGTTACAGTAAATGTCAGTTTTGAATATTTTTAAATATAAGTATTTAACAGAGAACTTTGGCTTGGCTCCATTCAGACCTACTAAATTTAAGTGCCTTCCTGTTGGATTTGGTGTACACCGGACATAAAAAGAGAGGATGAAACTAGTGGAAGGTAACACCTTCCTGTTGTGCATTTGTTACAAATTAATAATTATTAATAAGGTTACTGCCTTATAGTATTTTGATTGCAACCCATGATTTACATTTTCATATCGTTAACCCTCATCATATACTTCCAACAGTGAAAGAAATTAAAATGAAGTATAAGCACCTCCAGATACTGTTAATGTTAATACTTCCAAAGTCCATTAGTTGTGTTTTAGAAAGGAAAAACAATATCAACATGTTTACAAAATTCAGTAATACCCCACATAGTTGCTAAAACTGAGGTGGGGAGGCATCTTATGTCAACATGTGGCAAGCTTGCATATTCATTTTTTATGACATTTTTGGCAGTCTGCATGCCATTGTGTGATTGCCCATTTGACAATGCATTTATTCCAAAATTCCTATTTTTCTGAAAATAAACAACATTTTGAAGTTGCAGGCTGTGAACCATTGCCAAAAATAGGGATGTGTGGACTGTCATGGTGTAAAAAAAACACTTTAAGAAGCAGTATGACTGAATTTCATGAGGTGTCTCATAATTGACTTCATGATATTTTGAGTAATTAACATTCAGATAAGGTTGTGACATTCCTTGAATTGAAAATACATCTGAAGTTACTTTGCTGTGTGACCTGCCTGGGATTTTTTGAAATGTCTTTGTGTCTGTCATTTTGTTTACGAAACATCTTTTCACCGTCAAATTTGATTTTATGCAGAATATCAGACAGAAGCATTATGTGAAGTCCTCGCTTTTTATACTTAATACCAAAACATGCTTCATCAGTCCTCTTTTGAATGTTATTGCATAACTGGTTTGGAAGAATCACTTTGTTGGAGTTAAGCAGCCATTTTCACAAAACATGAATGTCATCACAAAATGTGGATTAAACCTGGATGTGGAGTGGAACCTTTTCTTTTTATCTGGCCATCCTAACTTTTTCATATTTTTCAGTATTTGCATGCATTGTATAATTGTTTGGAGCAAATTCTTGTATCCCTTCTTCAGACATTAGAAAAACAGTGGACATCACATCCCTGTCACAAGCCATGAGATTATCCTTGCATTGTTTGAGGTATGCATTTGAGAAGGCATCTGCTGTATGCATTTCCTTGTCAGGGTTTATATACAGTAGTTAAGTTAGATTGTTTTAGTGACAACATTTTGTAAATGTGTAAATGTAATATGTTCAACATGTAGTTTAATGTTGCATTAGGGTAAGCTGAATGGGACCTATCACTCGTAGCTGGTCACCTTTTCAAAGCTTAAAGGCTTCCGAGTCAAGAACTCAAGACAGTATCCTCCGCTTCCTGCAATCCTCCTTATTTTGACTTTCTTCCTTTTGCATTGCAAGGATGTAAAAATATATATGTGTGTGTGTGTGTGTGTGTAAGTATATATATATATATATATATATATATATATATATATATATATATATATATATATATATATATATATATACATATATATATATATACACACACACATACATACATATAAAGATATATATATATATATATATATATATATATATATATATATATATATATGGGTCTACTGTGATTCATTGAAAGTACACTTACCCGACGCGCACATCGGAGAACTCACTTCTGCAAAAGACCAAAATAATGAAACCCAGATCACAAACAAGTACCAAAATAATGAAACCCAGATCACAAACAAGTAAATGAACAGTAAGTAACCAGTTGTCAGTTGTCCATAGTGAACTTTGCCTTTTCCTCTAATGTAGTGCGATCTCGGAATTGGTATATCTAGTTGGAGGGGGGTGCGAGGGGTGAAGCCCCTCACTTGGGTGGGTTTGAATATGTTCCAATTAGTTGTTTTGTCATGGTGGCCAAGTGGTTACTTACAGTCATTTACTTGTCAGGAATCCGGGTTTTGTTATTTTGGTCTTTTATAGAAGTGAGTTCACTGATGTCCGATTCGGGTAACTGTACTTTTGATGAATCAAAGTAGACCCATATATATATATATATATATATATATATATATATATATATATATATATATATATGTGTGTGTGTGTGTGTGTATATATATATATATATATATATATATATATATATATATATATATATATATATGTGTGTGTGTGTGTATCTTTTGCATATAATTTACTTTTGACTTGTTTCCTGACTTTGTTTTTTCAGGGTTTTTGCCACCATTCCTAGGTAAAAAATGCTGTTATTTAGTTTGCACTGCAGCTGTCTTTATAAGGAGCCCCTCTTGAACTCCTAAAAGTTGGAGCATGTGGAATGTGTTCTGTAAGCTTTGAAAAGCTGGCTGGTCATGAGGGGTAGGAACTATATAGCTTAGGCTACTGCATCAGAGATCTATTAGAGCAGCTACTGTTATGGTAAGTTTACTTCCCCGACTGTACTCTATATAGCAGCTTATGAAAAATGTTTTCATATTGGTTATGGTGAGTTTAACCACAAACTGGTTTGCTGTAGATGTATTAACTCATTCCGTCCAGTACAGCTGTTTTGAGTGTGTACCCCCAGTGGGTATGGCTTAAGCCTTTATAAAGTTATCACCTTTTAGTTCAAACAATATTTATATCTCTGGAGCCATAAGTGTTACTAAAAATTGTAAATGGCAAACTATTCCAGATAATTAATCTTTATATTAGTGGTATTCATTCAGTGTGATGCTTTAAACTGGATTTTATAAGCCAAATTAAAGGCAGTGAATATTAGTTTTGTAATGTATAAACAGCTTATGATATCTCAGTAACCATTCAAGCAAGACGCATACTGTCAACAGGATTTTCTTCATACAGCTGGGAGCTGTCATATGAGGCTAGGCAGTTCTGTCTATGTTACCTCAGTATTGAGATATTTGGAGAAATATGAAAATTGTTAAATGAAAGTATAAAGTATGCAAACAATATTTAATATCTCTTCACATGCATTAGACAGAGGTCAAATATTAATACAGCTGTGTTTGCCATCATGTATGCTTTAAGATGACATTTTCTGATACCGTGTATGTAGTATGATTTTGTAATTATTAATGCAAATATGAACAAGCAATATTTGACACCTAGAGGTGTTGATAGGAGGTAACTGCATAAACACCTGGAGATGCACGCGACTGTAATGAGTTAATTGAATTTGTCACATACATAGATGCCAAAATCTCTTTCTCCATCCAAGTTTGCCATGTCAGGGAATTCGGAGTCATCAGCAGAAGTTGACTTTGATGTAGTAGCATTGTTTCTAAACACGATTGGCTAGCATTAACTTGAATTATGCCTGTTTTTTACATGATAATAATCCATTATGTAGGAGATTAATTAATAATTTTCATTGAGAAATTTATTACTGTGGTATCTCCTACTGATATAGCTTGTCCTTTTTCAGCAACTTTCTGAGAGATTTGTTATGAACCTGATAGGTTTTGCACCGGGCCCAAGTATATTAGCAGTGAATATTTATCTTATGGTTGTTGCATATGAATAACTACTCTCACTTTTTCAGGGTCAGGTTAAATCAGGGCATGTCCAATATATTTGATGGTTGTTGCACATATCTGACATTTTATCTTTATCAAGTTTTGTGTTATTTTGTTACAGCTAGTCAGGTAGTCATTTCAATATTATGCCGTCCTGTTCTTTGGATTCACCCCGAACTAAGTGGTTTTCAGAGATGTTCATAACACCCACCATACCTTAAGCAGTCTGTGCCTTAGTTCTCTGAAATACCTGTGGTGCTGAAGAAATTCCAAGTGGCATTGTTAGGAATCCAAATGGGGTATTAAATGTGGATAATTTTCTTATAATTGAGTTAAGTTTAATTTGCCAGAACCTTTTATGGTTAGCAAGCTCAGGCACTGACAAGTACTTTAGTTGTAGACATCATTGAAAACAGTTTTCTGAAGTGGATTTTAAAAATAGTATTTCTTCAAAACCACTTTATTTAAATGATGTTGTTCAGTGTTTATCCTCAGATCAAATGTTGTCTCTTCCATCCATCCTCAACTAACAAGTCTTTGGATCCGTTCTGATCACACATTGGCCATTCTACAGATATCTGGATCCAAGGCACAGGCTGTCCCTGTTACCCTTAATTCCAGATAAGTGACATGTTTGTTATTTTCTGTAGATCGGTATCCATGTGAATATACTTTTAAGAAGCTATCCAAGGGCTTGCAGTGGAGTATTTGTACTGAGCATGTGCTGTCCTGGCTGCCATTTTGTAGTTAGCTGTTGAGATGTGAACATTTATGTATGTATGTATGTACGCTCTCTTTGTTTGTTTGTATTTAAAGATGCTGCTACCCATCCTGATGTGTTTGTATATTAAAGAATCTGAACGAAACCCCAAGCCTTCTTATTATTTATATTAGAGATGAACAAGCAACTTGGTGACAAGAAGTGGCATATCCAAAAGGTCATGATAAAAGGAACAACATATCCAAAGGGCCTGCAGTCAAAACGTCATATTAAACGGACATGCATTTTAAAATGACTTGGCAGAAATGATTTAAGGCACTTATCCAGATGTCGGTGGAATATACAGCAGTGGACCATTTCAAAACTGTGCATACTTTGTAAAATGGTCAGAAATGAATTTCAGATATTAAAATGTGTTGAGCACTATTTCTTATTCGTGTAATATGAAACGAGGCATACAGAATGTTCTGAATAATTTTTGCATGAACAGATATGTACAGAATCGCTAAAATATTCAAATTACTATGGAAAATGTTTGAAATAAAGTCCGATTGCATAAAACGAATAAGACAAAGGGAAATGACTGCATTTTCACAAAGCATATGTATTTTCATATTAAGCAAAGCTATCTGAATTTTCAGAAGTGTATAAAGTGTATAAGGTGTTTGCATGTTTGTGCAGTGTTACAGTAAAGCTGTTTTGCAGAGTACAGCCATTACAGAGCATATTTCACAAAATAAAGTATTTCAAAGAGTTTATTGTGCATTTGAATGTTGTTACAAGCTCACAGCACAGTTTGTTCATACAAAATTACAAGGGCCATATTTTCTGTGTGTTTGTGTGTACTTTGTGGGCATGGCAGACAATTTTCGAAAGCCCATTACACTTGTGTCTGACAGTAACATTTTCATACAGGCTGCATTTTATGATAAAGATGATTGTAGAAAGGCATTTATTCTTAATTTAGCTAGATCAGAAGCTATAGAAAGGGGGGCGGCCGCGGTGGTGCAGCGGTTAGTGTTGCCGCCTCACAGCAACAGTTCTCCGGTTCGATCCTTGGCTGAGGTGCCTTCTGTGTGGAGTGTGCATGTCCTCCCTGTGGTCGCTTGGGTTTCCTCCGGTTTCCTCCCACATCCCAAAGACATGCTGTAGGTGGATTGGATACTCTAAATTGCCCCTAGGCATGAGTGCGTGTGTGTGTGTGTGCCTTCTGTGGAAGGTTGGGCGCCAGGCTGGCAACTCGACATTGTAAAACTCCACTGCCAGTCATGAGAGGACAGGTGATCCACTATGCCGACCCCTAACCGGGAAAAGCCGAAAGAAGAAGAAGAAAAGAAGAAGCTATAGAAAGGGAGCACTCATTTGTGTAGCCACCTGCTATTTATGCTGGAGAGGGGGAAATCTCCCATATTGTTGTACAGGCTGAGTTAAGGGAGGACCCAGAGTGCTCAAAACATAAATTTAGAGAAATATGTAACCCCCAGACTAATGTTACAATGGAAAGGCATTTATTTTACACACTGGATCAAAAGCCTGGTGAAACTTTGTAGTACATATAGCTCACCTGAGAAATAAAGCTACAACTTGCAGATTTGTTGACTTAAGGAATAAGTTCATAAAGGACAGACTTGTATGTAGTTAAAAAGATGATATTTTGAGAAAGATTTTGCTTTGTGACAGTGATTTAACTTTGAATAAGGCCATTGAGATTTGTCAGATATACGAGCTTACAGAAAAGCACACAAATATGCTTACAAATGAGAGCAGCTGTAGAAGGCACAGCGATAAAGCTCATGTTGATAGCATGCAGCACGTGGTTAAAAGAAACAGGCCCAAGCACTTGGCAGCTGTAACCTCTGCAGCACTCCCTGGTAGACCCCAGAACTTTCTAGCAAGTTCCAGACTTCGCACAGCCGCAGTGAAGCACAAGAGTGAGTCAGCACACTCAAAGCATGGGCCCCACCCACTTTCATTGCCAGCTGTTGTAATTGTGGTGGTAATCATGAATCTAAAATGGAAAAGTGTTTAGGTTTTGGTCAACAATGCACAAATGTAATAAATGGAATCACTTCAAAATATTTTGTAAGTCAAAAGAATGTGGGAACTCTTTCGTTAAAAGGGAACATTTTAAGAAACAAGTTTATCAGTTAGACTGTGATAAGCCTACTGTTTATATTGATGATGTGTCAGTGCTTCATGAAACGATTAATGCATTTGATTTAAGGGCCAAGAATGAAGTAACTTGTGTACTGCAAACCCACAGAGCTCAAAGTTGATGCAGGCTCAAAGTGCAGTGTTATGTCTGCAGAAACATTTGCTGGAGTATGTAAAAGGCTTGATTTGGCAAGGTGTGTGAAACTTGTTGCTTGTGGAGGTGAAGAAATTCAAACTGAAGGCTCAGTAGTGCTTTCATATTACTTCCAGCAGAATAGAAGAAGCTACAGCTTGTTATTTTATGTGGTCATGTGGCACGTTCAGTCATTAGGACTCAAATACACTTTGAAAATGGGACGGCTTTCATTTAACAGGGAAATCCATCATGTTAGCTTAAAAGACCACTATTCTAATTTTGCAAAGCACATTTTTTCTACCTATGTTGATCTTTTCCAAGACAAACTAGGCAAAATTCCAGTTGTGTACTCCATAAAGTTAGACCTAGAGGTCAGTCCAGTTATCAGGCCAGTACATAACGTTCCAATAGCCATGCAGAACGGGGTCAAAGCCAAGTTAGATAAAATGGTGCGACAAAGTGTGATTTGTCCAGTTGACAGTCCAACAGAATGGGTATCTTCCATGGTGGTACCTCACAAGAAAAGCTCAGATGAGATCAAAATATGTATTGACCCAAGAGATTTGAAAGTGCTAAGAAGACTTCATCATCCAGTGTGCACAGTTGAGGAAGTCACAGCTTTGATGCCACTAATTTTTCAGTCTTAGATGCAAAGAGTTCATTTTGGCAAATTCAGCTAGACAAAAAGTCCTCATTGCTCACTCCGTTTGGCAGGTACAGATTTTTGAAAATGCCATTTGGGATAAGTTCTGCAAGTGAAGCCTTTCAGTCTGTAATGGAACAATTTTTTTCTGGTTATCCTTGTATTATTATAGTAGATGACATACTAGTAGGAGGTTGTGATGAAGCAAAGCATGACAAAAACCTCAGTAAAGTTGTAGAAAGGGCACGTCAGGTGAATCTTAAGCTCAAAGCACAGAAAATGCAAAGTACAGGCCTACGATCAGATCCTTCAAAGCAAACAGCCATTCTCGAGATGTCAGCTGCAGACATTGTTCAAGCCATGCATTGTTTTCTTGTCATGGTTAACTACTTAGGCAAGTTCATTCCAGACTTGAGCCAACTTTCAGTGCCACTCAGAGAGCTGACACATAAAGATATAGCCTGGTTTTGGTCAGAGCAACACCAAAGAGCATTTGATGTCCTGAAACTGAGAATTGCCAGTCCGCCGACCGCCGATGCTCAGATACTTTGATGTTCACAAACCAGATGCACTTTCCTGTGATGCTTCAAAATTTGGACTTGGTACAATTATTCTACAAGAGAATCAACCTGTTGCATATTTTGGCAATTGTGTTTGCATGTTCTAAGTTACGTGATTATGTTTATGGTAGATCTATCCAGATCGAAACAGATCACCCACCACTAGTCACTATCCTGAGTAAGCCATTGCATTTAGCCAGACTGCAATGTATGATGCTGAGATTGCAAAAGTACATTTTCAATCTTGTCTGCAAGAAAGGCAAACTTCTTTATCTTGCTGATACATTATCCAGATCACCCAGAAATACCACTGAACAGAATGACAATCAAGGTTCTCAACTGCTTGATGATTTTGAAGTTATGGAAGTGAGAATTTTTTCTTCCACACATCTTGATGAGCTAAGAGATCACACAGCCACAGATCCAATTTTACAAAGCCGCAACCACTTTATCAGTCAAGAATGGCCATCAAAGCAGTCTAGTTTACCTCAAGGACTGCAACCTTATTTCCCATACAGAGATGAGATTTTGTCTGACAAAGGTACCATTATGAAAGGTCCAAAAGTAATTGTTCCAAAATCCTTGCAACCTGAGTATATTACTGTCTTCCATCGTGGTCACCCAGGAACCAAATCTATTAAAAGAAGGGTGAGAGAGAGAGTATTTTGGCCTTCTATGTCACAAGACATTGAGGGAGCACTTTCTTCTTGTTCAGTATGTAATAGTACTAAGCCTCATCTACAGAAAGAACCACTTCATCTTAACCAGATTCCAGAACTACCTTGGTCAACAGTAGCAACTGATATCTTCAAGTGAGTTGGTCAGCATTATTTGGTGTTATTAGACTCTTAACTCCAATTGGTTAGCGATTGACTTACTTCCTAACCTAGCATCTAGTACTGTCATTACTAAGATGAAATGTCATTTTGCTGTTCTGCACAAAGTTATTTCTGACACTGGCATGCAGTTTAAAAGCCAGCAGAGCAAAAGATTTGGTGAAGAATGGGACTTTACTCATGTCACAAGTAGTCCAGAGTACCTCCAGTCAAATGGTTTGGCAGAACGTACAGTTCAAAGTGC
Source organism: Protopterus annectens (assembly GCF_019279795.1). NCBI lineage: Eukaryota > Metazoa > Chordata > Ceratodontiformes > Protopteridae > Protopterus > Protopterus annectens. Next base: position 484,466,694 of record NC_056749.1, on the reverse strand, counting down.
AAAACATTTACTTGAGAAGCCAAAATGAGACAGTGATGTTTTCCTGAATCACTTGAGTCTCAGAAATGTTCCTCCAGATAAACATCTTGGTTCACCTGTTCAGAGATTTCTGTCGAGACAAACCAGAGCCACATTACCACTCAGTAGTCAGCTGTTGGTTCCATGTGTCAAGAACAACAGATCAGTGAAATCTAATCTGTTGAAGAAGAGCCTATCCCAGAAGTCGTACTATGATAAGATCAGTATACTGCTCAATCCATTACAAGAGGGAGAAGTGCTTAGGAAACAAGCATCCAAAAGTTATGATTGGATTGGTATTGTGAAGAATATTGGTCCAGAGCCGAGATCGTACATTGTAGAATCAGAGCAAATTTTAGGTGGAATCGGAAGTATTTGAGACTGGTGTCCAAGCCTGTACCACAGCAAATAGCCTGTGAGAGAGACTCTTTTATCTCAGAGTGAGTTTTCCGGTGTTCCAATTCCAAGGGAAGTACCAGAGGACATTCCTGTTCCTATGAAGAATCCATAAGTTCCTGATATGAGTTGTACACTGCAGACTGTCCCTTTTGCTAAATCAAGTCCCAACTGTTATGTCCCAATATATGGTTGAATCTCTAAACCCTGTAGCAGATATGAAGCAACTTGGATATGAATATTGTATTTTGTTTCTAATCTACTTAGTAATGCATTGCATTTTGTTCCTAATGTACTTAGTAATGCATGCATAGCTCTGACATTGTTTTGCATGAAGGGCAATCTTTTAAGAGGGAGGATGAAGATCAATATGCATGTGTGTATACTTTTAAGAAGCTGTCCACGGGCTTACACTAGAGTATAAGTACTGAGCATGTACGAGCCTGCCATTTTGTAGATAGCTTTTGAGATGTGAACATGTATGCATGTAAGCTCTGCTTGTCAGTTAGTTCGTTCATATTTAAAGATGCTGATATCCATCCTGATGTTTGTATATATTAAAGCATCTGAACAAAACCCCAAGCCTTCTTATTGTTTGTATTAGAGACAGACAAGCAACATTTCCTAGCCCTCAGCATAGGATGTTTTTTACTTTAATTTCTTGTTCTATTCTTCTCTTCTGTCCAATCTAAAAAAAAAACAAAAACGTTTTCTGCTGCTTCTTGATGGATTTTTTCTTGCCTTCCTTTAACAGTCATCAACTTTCGTTGATATTAGTTCTAGTTTAGGTGTAGTCGAGAATTATTGTTGATAGTAGTGTTTTTTTCTGTAGTTATCATTTAGTGATGAGGTTATTGATGTTGCTGCTGTTGTTTTTTTTTTAGTAGCATTTAATGGGTCTAGTGATCAGGATACCCAACATGGTGTCCGGTTTCAAAAAATGCATCTCCTGTGGGCATAAGATCCCTCCTTAAGCTGACCAGTCTAAATGTGTTCACTGCTTATGAGCTGCACATCTGGAGGAAGAGGAGGACTCAGCGCGTTCAGCTTTTAGGGACAGAGTACTTACTGATATGCACTCTATGCTCACCCTTAAAGGGCTTCTCCTTAGCCCCATGGGGGAAGTAAACCCTTCTCAGTCTTTTTTCAACATCCCCTTCTACAGAAACTTTATCAGAAAAGAGCAAAAGGGAAATATCCATGGAAAAAGAAAAGAAAAAAAAAATGAGCAGCAGGAGAATGACAAGTAAAAAAAGAAAGAGTCTTTAAGGAAACAATCTCATGATCCATCAGGCTATTCAGGACCATCTCTTAAAAAAGTACATAAGCCATCAGATCTGGTCTTGAGTCAAGTCCTAAATTCCTCAATTTTCAGGACTTAGGTTCTTTCCATAGGTGTTCACTAGGCTAGCGACCACAAGGGCCTTTTTAAGCCTAGCCATGTATCCAAAATCTCTGACAAGTTGTGATACCCTTGGTAAGTGTAAGCAGGGGCTTGGGAGATGGAACATTTACAAGCTAGGGCCCGGGAGATGACAGCTTGCCTATGTCCATTACAGATGTAGGTGCCAAACTAGGGATGAACTTTCTGCCCCCATCCAATTGTCCAGGCTGCAATTGAATTGCACCAGGGAGGAACTCTGCTTCACATGGATGGGGAACCTGTTCCAGAGATGGGCTAATATTTGAGATACCTACCTGTCTTTCCAGCAGTTCCTGTTTATATTGCAGGCAAGGTTTAAGTCTTTAGAATGGGTAATTCTGGTGTTTGTTTTGTGGATATGCTGGCGGTCCATCAGAGTGGGGTCAGGCATAGATCTTCCCTCTAAAGCCTGTAAGAGACAGAATACAGGGATAGAGCCTTGAAGCGGCTGCATAGGGCATTTTGCTTAAGCCCTGTATTCTTTTAGTGAGGCACCTCTGTGGATTTTCCAGTTGTTGGATATGCCTGGTTAGGTGCATACCAAAGGGGACATTGTACTCTATGATAGGTCTATTGAATGCTGAATACAGTGGAGCAATGACTTCCTTGGACTTGCATGCCATACCTTTGTTTATAAGTTGCGCAACATAGAAGGATTTCCTCACTACTGTAGACAAGTGATGGTCAAAGGCTAGATTACTATCTATGTGTGTTACCAAGTCCCTGACTACTGGGTCAACTCTAAGAGGATTGTTGTCAATATGGAAGTTACCACGGGTGTATGACTTCACAAATGATACTGTTATGCATTTCTTGTCATTTAGTTTTAGTCCATGGCTCTGACACCAGTTGTTTGTGTCAGTCCCTGCTGGAGAACATTTGTGTCTGTGTGGGATTCAATGACAGCTCCTAATTTGCAATCATCTGCAAATTTAGTCAGCCAGAGACCACTGACATTGGCCTTGACTTCAGAGAAGTAAATGCCTAAAAGCAGTGGTCCAAGGTCTGATCCCGGAGGGACTCCACTTCTGGCTGGCCTCTTTCTAGAGGTGGACTGTCCAAAACAAACACCAGAATTACCAACCTCCAGGATCCTGTCTGTGAGCCAGTTGGCTATCCACCAGGTGACATACGAGTTTGTACCTAACCTCTTGAGTTTGTCACCCATGCTCGAGTGGGCTATTGTGTCAAATGCCTTGGCCAGGTCAAGGTAGGCAGTGTAAACCATTTTGCCCTCATCCATTGCTTTGGTGACCTTCTCATAGAAGTCCTCCAGGTTGATTAGGCATGATCTGCCCTTGACAAAACCAGACTGGGTTGGGTCCAGTGTCTGGAGGTTTACTATATCACTGTTGATCATTTCCATGGCAATTCTTTTCATGGCTTTATATATAAGATTAGTGAGACTTGTTTGTAGTTTCCAGGGTCTGTAGATGACCCACCTTTGTGCAGAGGGATGACTGCTGTTCTCCATTCATGTGTTCTCCATTCATGTGGCACAAAGTCTGTTTAGAGGCAATAGTTAAATAGCAATTCCAAAGGCCCTGATAGGTCATGTTTCATGCTATTTAGAATGCATCCTGGGATGTTGTGTGGGCCCATTGATGCAGTATTCTTGGCCTTAGAGAGAGCATTAAGGAACTGTTCACTCATGCTAGTAGGGGATGTTATATTTGATGGTATGTCCTGAGGAAAGGTTGAGGGGAGAGAGTGGTAAAGTTGGAGCTGAAATTATCGGCCAGTAGGTTTGCTATATCTTCTGGCTCAGTATAGGTGGCCCCATTCACAATGAGCTCTGCACACAATTGTGCATTGCCTTTGAGGTTGCAGACATAACTAAAGAATGCCCTGTGGTTGTCCTTGGCCTGGTAGGTCAAATTCACCTCAAATTTGGCTTTGGTAGACTCTATTTGTCCTCAGCGATGTTTGTTTAGTTTGATGAGATTGCTTTTATCCTACTGGGGTGCCGCACCTCCTAATTTTTGCCATGATTTTCTTTGTTCTGTTGTACAGCCGATTGATTTTGTGATTCCACCAAGGTGGCTTATTTTTTGAGTTAGTGCTGTACTTCTTCCTGGTGGGTACACCTGCCTCTGTGCAGCTATTAACATGCTTGTACAGGGTTTCTGTGAACAGTTCTGCATAGACTGCAGTGTTCTAACGGTTTATGGGGGCTTGAAATTTTACCAGGTTATCACTTAATAACAGGAGGTTAGCCTTAGAGTAGTTCCTGAATATTCCAGGTTTAGCTGGGGGTCCAGGTTTTATTTTTACTTCAAAGGAGACCATTTTGTGGTCTGACCTTACCAGGAACACATTACAGTAGGGAGTGTGCAACACTTTCCCATGTTAGTGAGGACCAGATCCAGTATGGCTGCACCTCTGGTTGGTGTATTGACTATGTGGTTCAGGGAGTTTGTGTTTACAAACTCCAGCAGTCTCTGTGCCTGTGCATTTGGTGTCATGTAGGCTTCCCAGTTAACAGTGGGTAATTAATTTCACCCATGAATGTGGAGTTGGGTTGGATACTTATTGTTTCTAATAAGTTTAAATACATGGTATAGGTTTCCTGGGTCATAGAGAGGGACCTCTGGCAAGGAAGAGATATCGGATTTTACCTATAGTGATTTGAGCATGGAGCAGCTCAAGTGCATTGTCCTGTTTAACCAGCCTTGAGATGTATTTATTTCTGATGTAAATAGAGACACCTCCACCTTTAGTCCCTGTCTGTGTAGTAGTTGATCTAAATGTGTGGAAGGCATTATAACCTTGCACTGTTGGTGTGTTCTCTGCAGCTTGTGACCCCACAGACATCAGCGTTCTTCAGACTGAAGAGAACTTCCAGGGAGTGGAGTTTTTTGTTTAGACTCCCAGCATTGAGCAGTAATACCTTTACATTTTCCTGGTTTTGATTTGCTATGTCGGAAGTACTTTCAGTTTGGCATTGCCTAAAAAGGCACTATGGGGAAGACGGTGTTTTAGCTAATATTCAAAAGCCTAGAGGGGAGAGGCACAGACCATCCCTGGCAAAGCAGCATGGTCTGTTGACCATGTCCTTCCAAGCTGACAAATGTTGCACCCCCTTAGAATGACACCAGAAACTAAGCCAGTTATTAAAGTCAATCATCTTTTGTTCGCATTGTGGCATTATTCTTGGAGAAGGTAAAATACTGCTCAGTGCTAGGCTTGTACCAGCCTGAGACACATATTCCAAGAGCTCTATGATGTCTCTGTTCATATAGTCTTGGGAGGTATATCTCAGATCATTTACTCCCACATGACTGAGTCACACTGGTACTTCTGATCCAATGAAGTGTGTGTGTTATGTGGCGGATCCAAACCCCTGATAAGCAACTGACCATGACTTATTTCTTACTTAGCCTGATGAGAGGGACATCACTGTGTCTCAAGATGGAGTCTCCAATGACCAGATTGTTGGATTTTGTGGTGGCTTGCCTGATGGGTTTAGAAGTAGAGGCTCCATGAGATGTGGCTCATGTATTGATGTGGGTGTTGTTTTGAAAGCATGCATTTGGGGCTGCTGAGGGTATTTGTTACATGTACTTCGTCTGAGAAGTCTTTGTGGTTTAGGAAGGTTACATTTAAGTGCTTCAGCATATGGTTCATAGGTTGGTACTAGGCTGTCGGCCCTAGACCCTATACAAGCCTAGCCATAACAATTCCTTGGATATTTCTTCCCACAATATATACTTCCCTGGACCCCTGTCTGGCAGGGCGACTGATGTGATCCTCAGGGTGAATTTCCTATCTCCCATCCAATCGTCAAGGTTCCTTTTGAAGAGGGCCAAGGAGGCGCTCTGCTTGACATGTATGAACAGTCTATTCCAGAGTATGGGGAGTCTCTGGGTCAGGAACCTATCCCTCCAGCATGTTTTGTTCATTGTGATGACAAGGTTTAGATCCCTGTAGCGTGTGGCTCTGAGGGATTGGGATTTCTTTCAGTGGAGCATGTCCAATAGCTCAGGGTTTGAATGGCCTTGTATGTTAAGCAGAGATCACCTCTGAGTAGATGATATGCCACAGAGTATAGCTGGAGTTTTTTTAGATGGTCAGCATATGGCATCTGCTTTAGGCCTGCGATTCGTTTAGTGAGGTATTTCTGCAGCCTTTCCAGCTGTTGCAGATGTCTTCTGCGGTACATACCAAACGGGGCGTAGTACTCTATAATGGGTCTAATGAGGGATGAGTACAGTGGGACAATGACGACCTGTCTGGATGAAAAGCTGTTAGTGATGAGATGTGCCATATAGAAAGATTTCTTGACTGTTGTGGTGATGTGGTTATCGAAGGTGAGACCACTTGTCCCTAAGTCTCTCATCACACTTTCGGTGTTTAGTGTACTGCCACCTATGTGGTAATTCATGGGTACATGTTTTTTTCCCAAAGGGGATAACTATACATTTCTTGGCATTAAGCTTGAGCCCATGGTTCTGGCACCAAGTATCTGTTTTTGTAAGGCCCTTTTGTAGAATATCCACATCATTTGGGGATTCAGTAATGGGTCCCAGTTTGCAGTCATGTGCGAACTTTGTTAGCCAGAGTCCCTTAGTGTTGGCCTGTACTTCAGAGAAGTAGATGCCAAACAAGAGCGGTCCCAGGACTGAACCCTGAGGTACTCCACTTGTCACTTGTTTGGAGCTGGATTTGGAGTCTGATACTTTTACAGTCTGGGTTCTGTCAGTAAGCCAGTTGGCAACCCATCGAGTGACGTAGGGATTTATGCCCAGTTTAGTAAGTTTATCTATGATTCCAGAGTGGGGGATGGTGTTGAAGGCCTTGGCGAGGTCCAGATAGGCTGTGTGGACCGCCTTACCCTCGTCCACAGTTCTGAAGACTGATTTGAAGAAGTCAGTCAGGTTCGGGAGACGAGATCGGCCCTTCACAAACCCAAACTGGGTGGGGTCCTGTGTTTGAAGGTTGCCAATGTCTTTGTTTATAAGTTCCATGATAATGCGTTCCATGCCCTTGCAGATCAGTCTCATCAGTCTGATGGGACGGTAGTTCCCAGGATCCAAGGTGTTGGTCTATAGGTCTGCTTTGAATTGTGTGATGGCATGTGTACTACTGACAACCTTATTGACAGTATGAGTAGTTTTCTGTGAGAGCTTTGCCTCCAGTAACATTGTGTAAATACATCTCTCACATACCACATCAGTTTGTTAGAGGATTAACTTCCAAAGTCTGTTAGCCCGAGGTTCAGATCCCCTTTTTTGCAAGAAAGATACCTCCAAAGGACTTCAAGGCTTCATTCCTTGGCCTCTTCTCAGAGATTGATGTGGTCCTTCAAGAGCCAGTGGCAGACTGAATGAGTGATATGGAAGCCTTTAAAGACCCAGATCCTGCTAGGAGTCCTCCTGATGCTAACCTCTGTTGGGGGATATGGAGTTGTCCCTCCTCCATTGATTGTGATTACTACTACTATCCAACCATCAGATTTGGTGGCCTTGGATCTGAGTGGACCCCAAGAAATGATTCTGTTGGATCCAGAAGACTGGGTCTCTGTGATGTCTCTGACCTGATCAACTTGGACTGTTTCAGATCTTTATGAGTCTCAGAGCAGAGGGGTTGGAGCTGGCACTGGGTGAGTTGGTTTCACCTGTGAAGCTTTCAGATCAGTCTCTCCTTTTCGACACTTCTGCTGTTGACAGCTCAGGTCCAGAGTTGGCATCAGATCTAAACTGAATGGGATCTCGGAGTGTTCCCTTGTTGGGTTCCTTGGAACCTGTGGGGGCTACCTCGGGATACTTCTCTGTGTTGGCAAGTTGAAGCTTTTGGTATGGTGCTCTCACAGTCTAGGGAGCAGGTTTCTGTCCCCAATTGGATCTCTGCCTTACCTCATGGGGTTCTTTGGGTTGTCTGTCCTCTCTTCTTGCCATGTTGAGACAGCTGGCCCATTGGAGACTCGAGGCAATCCATGTTCTGGACTCCTCATCTGCTTTGGATTCTTCTCCAGAGCATTCTGCGGGAAAGTACACCACAAGCATGCATACAGAAGGAGGCACGTGGACTCCCATCAGTAGTCCCTCACCGAAGATTCTGATCTCAGTAAGAAAGAGGGGTCTCCCAGATCTCTCTTTGGAAGATATCTCTGTTGTTGAGACACTGGATTTATTAAAACAGAAGGGGGGGGGGTCCATGAGGGCTTTAGGGTGACCCATCTTCTTGGGTGGTCCCTCCATCTGACAGACTGGTAGAGCTTGTTTTGAGGTGGGCGTTTAAGGAATTGGATGTGGTTAAACCAAGCTCCCAGAATCCTGTTAAGATTTTAGTTTCTCCAAAAGATAGGCCTTTGTGGAGCAAGGGTCCCACTGTAGACTCCTTGATGGTAGTTGCGGCCACCGAGAAAGAACTTGCTGAGGAGAGCTTCACTGTCTGTCCCCCTAATAGAGTCCAGGGCATTGGACTGGTTTGGAAAGCAGGTGCATGCCAGAATGACCTTTGCTGTCAGGACGCTGAACTACTTGGCCCATGGAACATACTTTGTTGGACTTGATGAAGGAGTTATCCAAGTCCCTGTCTGGGTTTCCATCTGCAGAAGACAAGAAATCAGTGGATACTTAGCTGGTTACCGTTCAGGCCCTATTGAACATGTCCATGTGTCTTATTTCTACTGAGGCACATTCAGAGTGCCACTAGCTTAGCTGTTTTCTGGCACACCTGAATGTGTCTGTGTAGCTTTGCAGAATACTTTAAAATGTCCTTCATTAATGTCCTCATGACATGTCCACTCTGTTTGGACCCAAGGTTAAAGAGACACAGTCTAGAAACAGACAAGATTGCAAGACCTTGTCTGCTCTTGGAATACATTTTCTACCCCTTACTGGACCTTTTCCAGGAACCAGAAAGGGGGAAAGAAATTGTGGTTTCACAATTCTCAAGACTTCACTGCTGATGCTTCTAGCGATAGCACCCTCAAAGACAGAGGGGGAATAATTATAGTAGACATTACTCCCATGGCTAAGGTGGACTGCAATATCAAGGCTCTAAGGGTCTTTTCACTGACACATTGCCCAACTGCTGTACTCTGGAGGTAGTCGGGGAGGGCAGTTGTTTCGGCACCCTTCAGCCTGGACAGCCATCACCCAAGATTTATGGGTGTACAGAATCATAACCAGAGGCTGTATGATGCCATACCTGTGTCATATCCCTATTCAAAAAGACTTTTCAATGTCCCACCCAAACAACGCAAGGTGACAGTACAAAAATAAAAAAGCTGCTTGACAAACAAGTCATCCAGGAGGACCCACCAGATCAGGAAGGATCTGGAGTCTACTTAAGGTTCTTTTTGGTGCTAAAGGAAAAATGGGGACCTCAGGCCCATCCTGCATCTCAGTCACCTGAATCAGTATGCAAAACGGACAGTTTTGGATTATCACAGTTCAGTGCATTTTACTGCTGTTAAGGAAGGATGATTGGATGTGCATGATTGTACGTGTCCTGGAGGTCTGTCACATCAAAATTGAAAGGTGCTTCAATAGGCTTCTCCACTTTTGGCTGGGTGTCAGTCATTGCCATTTCATACCCCTGCTGTTTAGTCTGACCACAGCCTGCCAGTGATTGTAGCTCATTTCAAATTGCAGGGGTTCTGAGTGTTCCCATATTTGGATGACTGGCTCTAACTTCTTCCACCAGGATTCTCCTTATTCAAGCCAGGGACTCCTTGTTCCATCTTGGTTCCATTTGGGGATAACTGTCAACGTGATGAAGTCAAAATTGCAGCCCATCCAAACTAGAGTTCATTGGGGCAACATCTAGATACCAGATTGCAGGTAGCCAGATTAGAGTCAAGGATTCTCACCCTTTGACATCAGGCATTGACCGTACTCTCCCATCAGAAGCCCTTGGTCTGATGCATATTTTGCCTTAACTCATTGCTTCCTACAAGAGTATAGTCGGCAGAAAATCAGAGTTCCTCTGTATTCTTTAAGAATATACTCATCTTTACTTGAGGCTTCTCTGTACTACTGAAAGAGTATACTTGTCACTTCTTTCAAAGTCTAATTACTGAAATTCTAGTAAAGGTATATACATAAAATTAAGGCAGCTAGGTGGCATCTACAAACTGACATATTTGCTAAGCTTGCCAGTAAAATAGTCAGCATAAGATTTGCAGAACTGGAATTATTAATGCACGTTTTCAAAAGGTTATAAAAAATATGGCATATTTCCATGTTTACAATAATAATGCAAAGTAGGGTGAAATACTGTCTTTTTGGGATGGTGAATTTAAGCAGTGGATGTAGGTAAGAATGACATTACAACATGTGGGTAATGTAAAGACATTCTGAGATATAAATATTCTTTTAGTGAGACATGGACATGTTCCCCACACCAGGCTGGTTAAGGAGTAGGTTACGGTTAGTTGCCTGTCAGGTGCTAAGATCCATTAAGTCGCTCAAGCACTGAAGTCCGTCACAAGTACTGGTATGACTCCAACACAAGGGGTGAATGACTTGAGGCATACCTCACTGGACTATATGAAGAGAGACACAAACTGAGCTCTCAGATTATGTGTCACAGGCAGGTATAAACCTATCCTTAATCAGCATTCTACCTTCTCCAAGGATGATGCTACAATATAAACAAAAATGATTGAAGTTAACAGTTGGCTTAGCTTCTGGTGTCTGTCCAAGGGGTCCAGTATCTGTCAGCCTGGGAAGACATGGTTGACAGGCCATGCTGCTTTGCCAGGGATGGTCTGCACTTGACTGCTTTAGGCTTTTGGATACTGGCAAAGATATTAGCCACCCCTGTTGTGCCTTTGTTAGACATTGTCAAAATAACCTCTCTAGATAAACTCAACATATTCCTGCTTAATGCTAGGACTCTAAACAAGAAACTGCACTCCCTGGAAGCACTCCTCACTTTGGTAGATGCTGATGTCTATGCAGCCACCGAGACATGGTTCAAAGGTGTGAAAAGCACACTGACTGTGCAGAGCCACAGTGCCTTCCATACATTAAGACCACAAACTGAGCATAAAAGAACCGCAGGAGGAGGTGTGTCCATTCTCATTAAGGATAAGTACTCCTCGAGGATGGTCAAAAAGTGTGACTGTCTTGAGCTACTCCATGTCCAGTTAACTATAGGCAAAGCCCCCTACCACGTCATAGCTAGTTATAGGTCCCCCAGCATAAAACCGGAAAAGAAAACTGCATACCTGAACTTACTGGAGTCACTTTCCATACAGCCCAATATCTTACTCATGGGTGATTTTAATTTGATTGGTGATTCTACCATCAACTGGGAAACATACACAATCACAAATATGCTGGCTGAGAGGTTCTTCGACTTTGTTAATGCAAATGCTCTGGAGCAGCTAATTAGCACACCCACAAGAGGCTCAAATGGCCTGGACGTAGTACTCACTAACATGTGAGAGCATGCACCCCCCACCATGTGATGTTCCTTCCTGGTAAGATTGGACCATAAATCAGTCTTATTTGATGTAATTATAAGACCAGATACTCAGTCAAGCTCAAAAACTCTTAAGAATTTTTCAAAGACAAATTATCTCCTACTGAGTGATAGTATAAGAAGTTTCAAAGCCACCTTGACTGCAGATAACACAGACTCCTATGTAGGAGTGTACACCAATGCCCTGTGTAACCACTTGAGCAGTTTTATAGAATTATCTGTACCTGACCAGATTAAAACCAGGTCCTGCTGAAAAAACAAGCCACCCTTGTGGACCCGTAGTATAAGCAGGCTATACAACAAGAGAAAGAAACTAATGTCCAAAAACAAGAAGGAGCTGGCTCAGTGGAGGAAGAAATCCCTCTCTATCTTAAGCAGACAAATTAGAGATCTTGTCAAGTCCTCCAAAGCTAATTATGAAGCAGAAATAGTCTCTGTAGCTAAGGATCACAAGACATTCTTTGACTTTGTCTGAAATCTAAAAGGAAATACCCAGCTATGCGCTGAAGTGGTTGTGGTTGGCACCACCCATACTCAACCGGAGGTAATAACTAATCTACTGACAGATTTGGAGCAGACTTCACACCCCCCTCCAGTCATCCCCAAAGTATACCTGCCGCAATTCCTCAGCCTATTCTCTCAATAGAGCAGGTCATCTCACCCCTCTTCAAGGCCAGAAACATGGCATCAGTGGGACCAGACAATGTTCCAGGTTGCCTTTTAAACAACTTAAAACATGACCTAGCAGACTCACTTGGATCCCTGTTTAATTGCAGCCTGCGAACTGGCTATGTTTTGGCAGAATGTAGGACAGCAACAGTAATCCCTTTGCACAAAGAGGAACCATCAACCTACCCTGGGAATTATAGACCCTTAAGCTTGACTAGCCTCATCTGCAAGACCATGGAAAGAATCATTATGAACCTTATTAACAAAGACATAGGGAATCTCCAAACTCTGGACCCAAACTAGTTCAGATTTGTTAAAGTTAGATCATGCCTGTTAAACATAGTTGACTTTTTCGAGAAAGTCACCAAGACCCTGGATGAGGGAAAGACGGTGGATATTGCCTATGTTGACCTAGCCAAGGCATTTGACACAATCCCATACTCAGGTGTTACAGAGAAACTCTCCCATTTGGGAATTAACTCCTACATTACCAGCTGGCTAGTCAACTGGCTCACCGACAGGACACATACTGTCAAAGTGGGTGTCTTTCCCTACAAACTCTGAACTGGCTAGAACTCCCTAACTACCTAGACTACCTCCAACTAACCACTGCTCACAAATTAATATTCTACCCTGAAAAATGCCCAGCCCTAGCAAACATCCTTCCGCCATACACCCCAAACAGATCTCTTAGATCTGAACACCAAAATTTAATTACCATCCACAAACCCAATCGCCCTGCTGGCCAGCTCCTTCTCTCCTACTCTCTTGGCAGGAAATGGAACTCTCTCCCTTCTTCTCTTAGAACAACATCTAACACTGAAGCCTTCAAAATCCAACTTTTCTCTTACTTATCCTCTAAACACAAGTGCACCTGCTTACATCCTACATAAATCTACATAAATTCCCCTTGAACCCTCTACATCCTTTCTCTTTACTCTACCCTAATACTATCTTCTTTTCTTCTCTTTTTCTCTCTCGATCACTGCTTGATCAAACTATATTCTACTCTTAGTTTATGTACTTTCTCTCTCTCTACTCCTCATATGTAAATATTGTAAATAGCATGTAACCTTACACCTTCTTTTCATACAGTCAAACCTGCTACTTGAAGGAAACTACTAAATCTATTGTATCTACCTTCCTGAATGATGTTTTTTGAAGTATACTGCGTGTATTTGCTTTTTTACTAACTGTATTCAATGTAATGTTATTCCAAATGTATATATTTTATTACTATCTTTTATACTATGTAACTTAGATTGTATTTGCTTTGCTTTTGGAGCTTTTCTCCCCGGGCCTCCACTGAAAATGGGTACGTTCTGGCCCAGTGGACTTCCCCGGTAATCAAACTGGAAATAAATAAATAAAATAAATAAATAAATAAATAAATTTACCTTTAGCGAAAGACCAGTCACCAGTGGTGTACCATAGAGATCTGTGCTGGACCTCTTATAGTTCAGAATTTATTTCTCAGACATCCAGGCAAACTTGAACGGCCTGTGGCTGACAAAGTTCGCTGACAATTGCAAATTGGGAGCAATCACTAAGTCCCCCAATGATGATAATATATTACAAACAGGGTTAATGCATACAGATGATTGGTGCTAAAGCCACAAATTAAAGCTAAATGCAAAAAAATACATTATTATTCCCTTTGGGAAAGCTGACATCCCTGCTAATGACTCAATGACAAAATAGTATTAAAGCCTTTTTTATCTGAGAGATCAATGAAGCATTGATACATAAATTACTTTGCTCTAAGTGATTTTTTAGTATATATTATTAATGTATATTTTTTATAATTATGTTAGGTGTAATAAAATTTAGTTATATGTTTCTAAAAGTTTTTAAATGGTTTCTCTTAGTAGGTTTTTAACTTTATATATTTATGTATATGTATCTTTAAATATGTGCAGTGTGCTTAATTGGATTTTGATTAATTGCTGCACTCATAAAAGGAAGTATTTTTGTGCAATTTGTTCATTAAAGTCTGATGAAGCATCCGATGAGATGTGAAAGAGCTTACTGAGCTGGAATAAATTACTGAACTGTCATTGCCCTGTGTGTTCTCTCTTTTTTTGTACTGGACTTCATATTTTTTTGTGAGGGGCTTTATTCACCAGCTACTTGTTATATTTATCCTGATGTTATAATTCCATTATACTTGGCCCTCATTAGACCAGTAATTGAGTACATACTTCCTTTTGCATGTACCTCACCAGACACCTGCAACAACTGCAGAGAGCACAGATGTTTCTCACCAAGAAATTACAGGGTAAACAAAACAAGTCTTATGTGGAAAGACTGAAAGCCATTTCACTGTATTTTGTCTTCTACAACTTGCTAAGGGAAGACCTGTGGCTTAAGGGGTAGTTTCTGACCCTGCCTTGATGGAAATGCTACACATTTGTAAATCAAACTGCACCAAGGCCACTCGCTCCAGGGAACTTAACCTAGCCTCTGACCTGAACAGGTCATGCTGGAGAGCTAGATACATCTCTAATAGACTGCCACTTCTCTAGAACAAGCTTCCAGTTCACGTGAAACAGAGCCTCTCCCTGACCCTCTTCAAACACAACCTTGATCAAGGGATGGGTGACCACATATTCTCTCATGGGGTGGTGCCCAAGTCCCTCCTGGGACAGAGGAAGCCAGTATTAAATACCATAGATCTTTACCTCTGCGAACTTCACTCACCTAACCACTGACAATTGGGGCAACTTGGGATAAATAAGGCTAGGCTTGTAAGGGCTCTAGGGCCGTTAACCTATGAAAGTAGTTATGGCTGTTAACTATATTTTCATAACTGCATTAAATTCATGAAAGATTTTTGACGTACAGGTGAACAAATGGTGTATTCTTATACATAGCATTAAGGCACACAGTATTGCCACCGATACATACTAGCTAACACAGACTGTTTTGTAGGTTAGAGTTGTTCTGAAATACAGTGAAACTATTATATGCATATAAACAGATTCAGAAATACCACAAAACAGCAGTATGCTATCCTGATTTGTTATACATCATTGGAAAGCTCTTGAATAGGTGATAAACTCTCTTACTGATATCTTGGGTCTGTATTGCACAGTTACAGAGGTATAACCCTTTGATTGACCATAGCAAAAGTATTTTTTGGCTAACAAAATAGTTTTTCTTTCATAAATCTGCAGTATAAAATCAGCATCTACAGACAGACAATTGATACTAACTCTAGTATAAAGCCCATTGTCTACCAAATACCTAACATATTTTATATTTTTTATCAGTGTAAATCCAATGAAGTGTGTTTTCAGTAGACATTTTTGGAGAAAAGCCCTCAGATAGTAAGTGGCTTCCTGGCTTAGATGATCTCAGGAAGCAAAGTTGTTAATTAGCTTCTTGCTTTTCAGGAATTCATGAGTTAAAGGTCAGTGGCAGCCTCCATCACTTTAGTCCTTCTAGCCAGATTTTAAATGAGATTTGCAGTGGACACTAGCAGTCCAGTGGTCAATAAGATCTCAAGCTATGAACTTTCCTTTATACCTCACCTAGATTTCTATAAGGCGTATTCAGTGGTGGCTGAACTCCCCACTAGTCTCGCAGGGTCACCCTTTTGTTCTACTGTCCCTTCAAGCCACAGAGACCACGGATGCTTCCCAGCTAGGGTGGGGGGTGCATTTCATGGGAAAAAGGCTGTTCTTTGTATCAATTTCATGGAGATAAGAGCAGTCCACCTAGAGTTGTAGGTCTTTCAGGACTCTCTACACAGGGCTGTGATTTCTATCCAAACAGACATGTCAGTGGTTTGGTACATCAACAAGCAAGGGGCAGCCATGCTAATACCCATTGCATCAAGAGGTCATGATAGTTTAGCAGTGGGTGATGTCTTCCTAATGCTTTCTGACAGCAGTGCACATTCCAGGGAAATACAGTGTGTTAGCAGACAAGCTGGGCAGGTCCATTCCTCTTCTTCTTTCTCATGAGTGTGCCCTCAATCCTTTAGTAGTGGAACAAATTACCTTCCCTCCAACACCAAGTGCAACAGTTACCCTGCTCCACCAAGAGGGGAAATTTGCAAGGGAAACTGTTGTTCACAGTTGGCCCCAGGCCTTCTGTATGCATATCCTTTTACTCTGTTACAACAAAATTCCTGCAGAAAGCAATGTGGAGCAAAACCAGGGTGATCCTTGTTGCCCCCTTTTGGTCTCGACAGCTATGGTTTCGCTGTCTTTGCCCTCATCTTATTCAGCCTCTGCAGGTATTGTACCCAGTTCCAGACTTACTGTGTCAGTCATCCAGAATGCCTTACCCAGTCTTTCCAGCCCTTAAATTAACTGCATGTTTTTTCCAGTTACTGTGATGGTTAGACAGTCCAGGCTTTCCTCACAGGTCATACATATCTTAATGTATTCACAGAATCCATCTACCAGAGAAGTCTGTTGAAGTAAAAACCACAAGAGACCAAAGCAGGAAAATAGTTAACGACCAGCCAGTATCCAAAGAAACTTTATTTCTCTGACATCTTGGCTAAACAGCCTTCGAGGAGTGTCAAGTCTGTTGAAGTAAATGGAAAAGATTTTCTGTGTGGGCATCTAGCAGACACATAGACCCTTTTTTCTGCCCCTCTCTCTGCTATTTCTGACTGAACTTTTTTTAATGATGGAGCTAGCTATTTTATTATTTAAATCCAATTGGCTGCAATTTTGAAATTTCACATAGGAGAAAAGCAAACTACCGTTGCTTCTTTGAGGTTTTGCAAAGCTTTAAGGGACACCTTTCTTCTCTGACTTCCCCTCAGGCATCCCATTCTTCTCTGGGATATAACTGTTTGTCAGTGCTTGGAGGATAGTTGTATTTTGTTCTCCTGTGGGATAGTTCTATCCTCCAAGCATTGACAAATCCCCTCAACAGTTGATCCCTTCAGCAACTAAACCATTTTTCTTGGAAGGCACCTTTTCTAGTGGCATTTATTTCCACTCAAAGCATTTCAGAACTTCATGCTGTTTCTTGTAAACCTCCATGTTTGTTATTCCACAAGGACAGGATATCACTTCGGACCAGCTCCTCCTTTCTTCTCAAAGTGGCTTCAGAATTATTGCTGAACCAGATCATCAGTCTGTCTGCTTTATTCTTCCCAACAAAGGAGAGTACATGCTATTTCTTCTGAACATGCATCAACAACTCAGGTTTTACTTGCATCATACTAAGGCTACTAGAAAAACTGAACAACTGTGTGTCCTCTTCAGTCAGATTGGGAGAAGGAGTTTCGAAAGTGATTCTTTCACAATGTCTGTTTGAGTGTATTTTCGTGTATGTACGGAGAAACATTTGACTCTGTCTGACACTCCCAGGGCTTATTTTACCAGGGCTTTTGCAGTTTTGCAACATACATTTGTAGAGTCCCCATTAGTGACATTTGTGCAGCAGTTGAGAGTCTAATGTACATATTTTTATATTTCACTACAAAGTTGGCTTGCAGTCTTAGTCATAGCATCTGTTGGTTCAGCCATTCTCCAGAATATCTTTCCATGAGACCACCCAAGGTTTGGAGTAGCTGGAGGTTCTATCCTGTTAGTTGAGGATGGATGGAAGAGACAGTATTTGATACAAAAATTATGTACATAACAATGATAGAGCCATGTTGTCTGCGTCTGTCATCCTCAACTTTCCCTCCATCTTTCTCCCTACCAGATTGCACTTTCATAATTTTTGGGCTCTGGAATGAGCACACTATCCCACCAACGCCTTGTCATTTTACAGCTGTGGTCTTTATCCCAGGTATACCTTTATGTATAGGCCGGATTTTTCCCTTTGTAGGGGTGTAGATATCCTTTACTGTAGTAAGGTGGCAGACTCAATGTGAGGTGAATAAGTACGAGGGAGATTATGGGTAAGGGGAGGAGCCTGAGCCTCCGATCCATAAATCTGTACAATGGCCAATGCCAGATCCAATCAGATCTGGATCCCCAGCAGTTGAGGATGGAAGCAGACAGCACAGGACTATCATTATGGTAAGTACATAACTTTAATTTTGTATGATGTGGCAGTTGTCTTCATACTTTCTATATATGGACTAAGATCAGGTAGTTTTGTGGTTACTCCAGTTTTCTTTATATTTTTAAATTCTTTGTACATTTTTTATGACAGTGGTATAAGAACTTTTTTCTTGGTGCATGGAAGACCGTGAAGCTTTTAGATATAGTTTTAAAGTTTAGTGAGTCAGAATACAGAAGAACTCAGTAAATAAGTTAGCATGTTGTACAGAAGTATCAAATAAGAGTCCATAATATTTTATTTTTAAACACCTTTACTAAATTATTTACGAAGACATAGGCACACATACATTAATAGGAAAAAAACAGTAGCATATTTTTCATTTGCATATATCATACATTACATATTTTTTTTTTCTTTACAACTCTCATTTCATCCAGCATTAAATTGCCCAATTCCTGTCTTCCCTTAAACCTCACTCCTCCTGAATGTTACTTTAGAAGTATTTTTCCCACAAATTCCATTTATTTACGTGTAATTTTATCCTTCTCTTTTCTAAAGATCCCATTTACATTTCTTTTATCTCACTTACAATATTTCCATTTTCTGGTATTTTTGTCAGACAATAGAATTAAACCTAATAAGGCCATACTTTGCCTAGGCAATTCAAATCCTGCGTCCCATTTCAAACAAATAATTTCCTTAGTTACAGCTATTTGCTTACAGAAAACATATTACAGGGTGCATAGAGAGGAATTGTGGTATTGTATGAGGAAGTCGGGATTGGCAAAGAAGTATGTAAGAGTGGTACAGGATATGTATGAGGGTAATGTGACAGTGGTGAGGTCTGGTAGGAGTGATGGATTGGTTTAAGGTGGAGGTGGGATTACATCAAGGATCATCACTGATCCCTTTCTTATTTGCAATGGAGATGGACAGGTTGAAAGATGAGATTAGACAGGAGTCCCAGTTGACTATGATGTTTGCGGATGACATTTTAATCTATAGTGAGAGTAGGGAACAGTTTGACAAGACCTTGGAGTGGTGGAGATATGCTCTAGAGAGGAGAGGAATGAAGGTCAGAATGAGAGGTAGTATGGAGGAATGGTGAGGATGCAGAGTAGAGTTGGCGAAGGTGGATGAGTTTAAAAACTTGAGATCAACAGTTCAGAGCAATGGTGAGTGTGGAAGAGAGGTGAAGAAGAGAGTACAGGCAGGGTGGAGTGGGTGGAGAAGAGTGTCAAGAGTGATTGGTGACAGACGGGTACCAGTAAGAGTGAAAGGGAAGGTCTACAAGAGGGTAGTGAGACCAGCTGTATTATATGGGTTGGAGATGGTGGCATTAAGAAAAAAGGCAGTATGGGTTGGAGATGGTGGCATTAAGAAAAAGGCAGGAGTCAGAAGTGGAGGTGGCAGAGTTAAAGATGTTAAGATTTGCAGTTGGTGTGAGGAGGATGGACAGGATTAGGAATGAGTATAGCAGAGGGTCAGCTCAGGTTGGACGGTTTGGAGACAAAGCCAGAGAGGCAAGATTACATTGGATTGTACATGTGCTGAGGAGGGATGCTGGGTATATTTGGAAAAGGATGCTAAGGATGGAGCTGCCAGGTAAGAGGAAAAGAGAAGGCCTAAGATAAGGTTTATGGATGTGGTGAGAGAGGAGATGCAGGTGGTTGGTGTGACAGAGCAAGATGTAGAGGGCAGGAAGAAATGGAAACTGATGATCTGCAGTGGCGACCCCTAACGGGAACAGCCGAAAGAAGAAGTTGCAGCCATTTACTTCCCCAATATTTCTGATAAGAGTATTCTGTAGGGAAGGTGTATAATTTGCCATCATATTAAACCCCCAAAGAACATGTTCCCAGTTACCTGTTTGTTCCTCATCATACCCCCAACATTTTCTGTCTACTGGAAGAAAAATTCTTTTGAGTCTGGTGGGAGTGTAAAAATACCTGTGCAAACTCTTCAAGCAAAACTCGTAAACTGTCTTGTTGCATACTTGGGAGATATACCTGTGTTCTTCCATTGTGTCTTTGTAGATTGAAACAGTCTCTCTTTCTAATCTTTTCTAACCTCCTCTTAGTGGTTCTTACATGTATTTATTTATTTTACATTTGTTTACCGGGAAAGTCAGACTGGTGTGATACTCCTTTTCAGTGGAGGCCCGGGGAGAAAAGCTCCACAGTAACATTACAGAAGACACACCATAGTAATTTTTATACAGTGAGAGAGACTTGATATAGACATAAAAAACTTAAAGTAGTAAGACATAATGTTAAAATGTATAATACACAAGTAATACAGTAGACAGAATATGCAGAGTTTAGATGTTTTTACACTATTAAAACTAGACAAAATATAATGCAAGATAGGGCATGAGATACATATTTTAGCTGTTGTTTCCATTTGGTAAAGGAGTGAAGTATATATGTTTACTGTTAGAAATATGAAGCAAGAGTTAGTGTAGACAAGTTATTTTTATAGTCAATACCTATACAGCAACTATAGAGAAAGAGAGGAGAGAATTCAGGGAAGAGAATTAATTAAGAGAGGGGAGATTATAGATGGGTGAGGGAGTGAGAAACGTAAGACATTGCATAAAAGTTATGCATGGCCAGGGGATAGGTAGGGAAGGTGCGAGATATGTGGTTAAAAATATTAGTTTTATGAGTAAGGGATAGGTGGTAGTATTTGGTCATACTCAACCTCGACTGTTACATGAGCAAAGCCATGAGTCTGTTAGGTGACTTTTAAGTAGTTTTATAAATTGGGTCAAGTTTGGAGTGGTTCTAATAGAGGGCGGAAATGTGTTCCATGGTTTTGCTACTTGGGAGAAATACAGACAGTTGCCTGCAGTATTTGTAGATTTGATGACTTGTAGTAGTGATTAGTTTGTTGAGCGAAGGGTATGTTTATTGCAGTAGGGGTGCAGAATGTTTAGGAGAGCTGGAGTTTTCTCGGGCTGGAAAATTAGTTTATGGGCCATGGTTAACTAAGTGCAAGCTAAGAGCTGGGGTAGTTCAGGAGAGTTTTTTTTAAGGCATGACAATGATGAGTCCTATGTGTGCCGTCTGTTGCAAATGTTGCTGTTTTCTTAACATATTTCTAATTTATTATATCTATCTTTTTAAGGTTGGTAAGAATAGCGGAGGTGTAGAAAGGTGCTGAAAGGAGCTGGGTTCTGGCTATAGCTACCCTAGTAGTTTCTGTCAGAAATGTTTTGTTTCTGTATAATTTGACCATCTTTTGTGTAATTTCCTGATTGCTTGTGATATGTGTTTATAGAAACTCATCTTATTATCAGTTGTGACTCCCAGTAGTTTAGTTTGTGGTAAAGGAGTAATTTTTGTATTATAACTGGCAGTGATGTAAAAGGTGGATAGGAGGTCTGAGAGTCTGATGGGATGAAAGATCATGAGTTTGGTTTTGTTAGGGTTAAGCATGAGCTGTATGTTGGTTAACCATGATTCAGTTTGGGTGAAGGACTTTTGTGTTATATCTTACAGCTGTTGCATGGTACATGCGGCACATATAAGTGCAGTATTTTCTGCATATTGGATTGTGGAAGCTAGGGAATGGCAGTATTGAGGTTGTTAGTAAATATACTAAACAGAAGAGGACCAAGAGTGGAGGAATCCTGTGGGACTCCTAATGTGACTGGAAGTAAGGGAGATAAATGGGGCACGGTGCAGTGGTGCAGCGGTAGGGCTGTCGCCTCACAACAAGAGGTTCTCCGGTTCGATTCTCTGCTGGAGTGCCTTCTGTGTGGAATCTGCATGTCCTGCCTGCATTTGTATGGGTTTCCTCTGGGTGTCTGGTTTTCTCCCAAGTCACAAATACATGCGTCTGGAGCGTTTCTTCCCGGTCCTCTGCTGAAAATTGGCTTTGTTCCAAGTTGGACTTTCCCACTAAACAAATAGTTAAATAAAATAAATAAATAAATCTTGGAGCCATTTTGCTGATTGTTTTCGACCTGTTAGCTAACTTTGAAACCATTTGAGGGCTGAGTACCTGAGATTAAGGTTGGTGAGAGTACTTAGTAATTTGTTGTGGGAGACTGTATCATAGGCCTTAGACATATCTAAAAAGACTGATGATATTATTTTCCCTTCATACCTAAATTGATTGATGGTGTTGGTAAAACTGAGGAGGGTAGTTGTAGTACTATGATAAGGCCTAAAACCATGTTGGGATTTGGTAAGTAAATTATTGGTAGTGAGATACTGCAGAAGTTGAGAATGAATGCACCGTTCTAGGAGTTTAGATAGTGGGGAGAGGTTGAGATGAGCCTATAATTTGTAAGTTCATTTGCATTCCCACCTTTATGTAGGGGTATTATTTGTGATATTTTCCAGATGGTTGGAATATATTGTTCAGCAATGGATCGATTAATAAGTATTGACACAGGGTAGGAAATGGCTTCTGCTGCTGTTTTAAGAAATTCAGCTGGTAAGTTATCAGCTGCTATTGTGGTAGGTCTGAGTTTCTTTATGAGTTTTTCTATGGTCTTTGTGGAGATGGGCTGGATTGAGAATGTAATGCTACTGTTGGATGGGATGGGTGTTTGATAGATCATGTAGATTATTTTTGGTTAGGGATAGAATGCTTTCTGTGAAATATTTGTTAACGTGTTCACCGATGGTACCTGGGCTGTCTGGTATAATAGGGGGAGGGGTTGGTTTGTCTGGAATGAAGGATTTTATTGATTGTGCTCTAGAATTTTGGTGGATTTTTTTGGTGTTTCCACTGTAGATTAGTGTAATAATTCTTTTTGTCTTGTTTTATCTGGTACTTTGCCTTATTCCTGATTTGTTAATAGGCTATGCGATTAACTTGAGTTTTGTTAGAATGCCATAATTGCCAGGTCTTATCCCTGAGTTTAAGGTGGGTTCTTGTTTCATTAGTTAACCATGGTGTATAATTTACTTTAGCATGGGTGGTTCTGGTAGGTGCCATCCTATCATGCTATCATGCAGTATTTTATATTCCCTACTAATTTTCCCCTTTTTACACAGCAGCTTATGTTCTAGTTTCAACTAAAAAAAGCTGCCAGAGCAGGACTTTCACTTATCCCTTTCTCTTTGCCTGTAGTCTGGTATACATCAAAACTAGGCAAAAGTGAGTACAGTGTATAACTGAACTGCACAACCCTGAGATGGTAACAATGTTTCAGAAGATGACATACATAGAGTGTGTGTGGCAGATGCTTGGATGTATGGCACAGAGTGACAGTATACTAAATATAGCATGGCTCATATGCAGCGTGGCAAATGCAGGGATGTGTGGCACAGAGTGACAGCATACTACATAATAGCATGCCTCATATGCAGTGTGGCAAAATGCTAGGATGTGTGGGCACAGAGTTGCAGCATAATACAAAGCATGCCACAGAATGCCAACAGGAATATACAGGGAGCATGTAATCCGTGTGGTAATACTGCATCTTGACAAACATAAAAGGAAGTGCAGTGATACATAGCAGTCTGATCTTTGTACGCCCATGGTGTTCTAGACACACCTGGTACACTGGGCAGTGAAACAGGCACCAATGCAGATCGACATGTAGGGCACACAAAGGCAGTGTGCATTACCATCATGTTAGCCTCATAAGTCATAGGATCTTAGAAAGTTACTAGGCTAATGGTCCTAGGGCCCTTACAAGCCTAGTCATGTTCCACCATTATTTCTATGATCAGCACGCATTGGCCCTGTCCAAGAGGGACATAGGTGGAACCTCCGGGGTGAATTTACGGTTACCCATCCAGTCGTCCAGATTGTGTTTGAAGAGGGCCAATGAGGTGCTCTGTCTGACATGAAGTGGGAGTCTGTTCCAAAGGTATGGCAACCAATGAGAGACAAATCTGACCCTCCAGCAGGTTCTATTAATGTCATATACCAGGTTAAGGTATTTAGAGCGAGTCACCAGTGTACCACTTGACTTGAGGATATGCAGCATTTCCAATACAGCAGGGTCAGATGCTGCCTTATATGCAAGGCAGAGATTGCCTCTGAGTAGTCAGTATGAAACAAGAGTAAAGAGGGCAGTGAATAACACAAATTACAAAAGAACTCCTGTGGAAATCTGCATCCTTAATTTCACTGTTGCACCCAAGGTCAGTATATTCTGCAGTATGGTGACACTGAAGGAATAACTGTCATCAGTAAGGACAATAGTACAATTACATATGCACTTTATTTTTTATGAAACAAAGGAAAGTAAAACTGTATGCAGTATTTATTTATTTATTTAGCAGCATTTCAAACATGGTCTTTGTTATGCTGAGCAAGTTAAGCAAAGATATACAGGCATGAGAGGAATTCTATACCCATACCCAAGTACCTGAACATTCTCTTTAAACATCTTTATTAAACGTGATATTTAAAAAAATGGCAGAGGTGCATATACAGTAAAAAAAAGCAAAAAAAAAAACAGACTTTACTAACATTTCCTTAGTTATTTTTGTGCAGTATATATTTTAACAATTTTCATTCTCTCCATTACATGAATTGCTCAATTCCTGTCTTCCCTTAAATTTCACTTCTCCTTCTCGTAAACACTACTCTACATGTATTTTCCCTGCAAATTCCATTTATTTATATTTAATTTGCCCCTTCCTTTTTCTAAATATCCCACTTCCAATTTTTATCTCCTTTGCTGTTTGGTAGTAATGTTACAGTTAGTTTCGATTTTCTAGTAATTGCTTTTTGCAGCCATTAGCATTAAGCTTAGTAAGACCTTACTGTTTCTGGGCAGTTCGGACCTTATATCCCAGCTCAAAAGAATTGTTTCCTTATTTGCAACCTTTTGCTGTCCCAACTTTTCTAGTAGAGTATTCTGTAGAAAGTTTTTAAAATCAGCCAGCTCATATTCCCCCGTACATCTTTCTACCCCATTACACCTCAAACATTTGCTGCCTACCTGAGGAAAAATTGTCTGAATTCTTCTTGTGGTACAAAAATAGCTATGCAAAGATTTCTATGCAAACATCCTAAACCTTCTGGCCTTTATTGTATACTTGGGAGCCATATAGATGTCCTTCCATTTCACAAGCTAACCCTGGAATGTTCAGGAACTACTGAAAGTTAACCTCCTACTATTAAGTGATAACCTGGCAAATTTTCCTCCAGAACCCTGAGAACACTGCTGCTTATGTGGAACTGTTCATAGAAGCCCTATACAACCATGTTAATAGCTGCACAGAGACAGATGTACCTACCAGGAATAAGAGCTAACTGAAAAAAAAGCCACCCTAGTGGAATCACAACATCATTAGGTATTATAACAGAAGGAAGAAAATTATAGCAGAATTTGGAGGTTTAGCACCCAGCAGTTTAAAAACACTGTCATCCAACAACTCAGAGGACAAATACAGTGTACCAAAACCAAATCTGAGGTAAATGTGGTTTCCCAAGCCAAGGACAACCACAAGGTACTTTTTAGCTATGCCCGTAACCTCAGAGGCAATATACAATTGTGTGTAGAGTTCATTGTCAATGGAGCCACCTATATTGAGACAGAAGATACAGATATATTCAACTGTTAACTTTACCCCTCTCTCGCCCTCAGCCTCCCTGCAATTGTAACTCCAATATAACTCCCCCTGCTGTCACTAGGGATCAAGCCCCTAGTGCTCTTAGACCAAAAACACTTCATCAGTGCGCCCCAACAGCATCTCAGACCCCCTTTTAAATAGTATGAAACATGATCTATAAAGCCATCTGGAATGCCTGTTTAACTGTAGCCTCCGTACAGGATTTGTGCCTCACGAATAGAGAACAGCAGTCAACATCCCAACGCATAAAGGCGGGTCATCTACAGACCCTGGAAACTACAGATCCAGAAGTCTCACTAGTCTCGTTTGCAAAGCTATGGAAAGAATTATCAAGGAAATGATCAGTAATGACATAGGAAACCTCTAGACACGACCCAACCCAGTTTGGTTTTGTCAAGGGCTGGGCATGCCTATTCCCCCTAGTTGAGTTCTTTGTGGAAGTCGCCAAAACAATGGATGAGGACAAAACAGTTCACAACTGCCTACCTTGATCTGGCCAAGGCATTTGACACAGTACCCCACTCTGGCATTGTTGACAAATTCAAGAGGTTAGGTATAAACCCTTATATCATCCAGTGGATAGCTAGATGGCTCGCAGACAAGACCCAAGAGATTAGAATTGGGAGGTCCAGCTCTACAAATAGGCCAGTTACTGGCAGAGTCACTCAGGGATTGGTACTGCAATTGCTTCTTCTTGGTGTCTATGATTCTGAAGTCAAGACCAACGTCAAGGGCCTCTGGCTGACCACATTTGCAGATGACTGCAGATTAGGAGCAGTCATAGAATTCTACATTGACACTAATGTTCTCCAGGAAAGGCTGACATAGACAGATAACTGGTGTCAGAGCCATGGACTAAAACTGAATGCCAAGAAATGCATGACAGTATTCTTCAGGAAGTCATCCACCCTTGGTAGCAATCATATTGACAACACATCTCTAAGTGTTGATTCAGTAGTCAGGGACTTGAGGACACACAGACAGTAATCTAGCCTTAGACCATCATGTGTCTACAGTAATGAGGAAATCATTCTGAGTTGTGCAACTTCTAAACAAAGTTATGGTATTTAGATCCAAGGATGACATTGATCCACTGTGTTTGGCATTCATCACACCTGTCATTGAGTGTACTGTACCCTTTGGTATGATCAGTTGGAATGCCCACAAAGGTTCCTCACTAAAGGGATACAGGCCATAAGTAACATGTCCTATGCAGACCACTTCAGAATCCTATCCCAGTTTTGTGTGTCCTGCAGGCTTTTGGGGGGAATTCTATGCCTGGCATACAAGGCATTGTCGGACACCACCCTGATGGACCTCCTGGATATCTGCAAAACAAATAGCACCAAAATTACCCGTTCTAAAGATGTAAACCTTGTTTGTGATATAAATAGGTCCTGATGGATATACAGGTATGTATCCCAGAGACTACCCTTTCTCTGAAACAGGCTCCCCAACCATGTTAAGCAGAGTTTCTCTCTAATCCAATTCAAGTGTAACTTGGACAATTGGATGAGGAACAGGAAATTCATCCCTGGTTTGGCACCAATTTCTGTAATAGGCACAGGCAGTCTGTAACTGGTTCATCTCTCAGGGCCGTGCTTGTAAATATTTTAACTCCCAAGCCCCTGCTTACACTTAACAAGGGTTAATTTTATAACTTAAATGCTGATGAATGACAAGCACTTATTGCCCTTGAAATCAATTTGGAAATTGTCATCAAACCTGCTGATAAAGGGGGTGGGGCTTTGGTAATGGACAAAGAGAACTACATAAAGAGTATATTGCTCTTATTACTTGATTCAAATGTTTATGAAATTAGTACACAAACATATTTAAATAAGATTATTAGTACGTTTAGTAATGATATACATACAGTGCATCTAATGATTAAGTGTAGACCTACTGAATTTTTTCCTTACCCTAAACCTGTTATACCAATTTACTGTGGTCTTCCTAAGAAAAATAAAGATCAGCAAAATCCACCTGAGACCTATTGTCTCAGCTAGAAGATAGATAACAGAACCTTTCTGTCACTGTCTTGAATATATACTGAGAGACTACTTAAAATCTTCCCAAAGTCATATTATTGATAGTAAAGATTTCTTCACAACAGTTATATGAATGGTATCAGTTACATGAACAAGATAAGGGTTATGTATTTGTTATGCTTGATGCTGATTCATTATTTACGGTCAAACAAAATCACATTGGGATTGAATAAGTATGGCAATATTTAAATATTTACAGTCAATTAATTAGTAGTCAAATACATGCCACCTGTGAGCTCCTGGAAGTGGTGCTTGTCAATTATTTATTTCTGTTTGATGGTAAATTATATCTCCAGAAATAATGTGTAGCCTTGGGAACTTTGTTGGCTAATACATATGCCAATATAGTTATGACAGTGTGGGAGAAGGAATATGTTTTCTTTGAGAAGAATGAATATCTACATGTTATGTACTTCTATAAATATTTTATGGATGATATTTTTAGTGGGTACTTACGTATTATCGCAACCAGATTTCCGAAGGCCACCAGCTCGTCATCTCTGTGTGAAAACAGGCATGTTACCATTGAAAGGGGTCTGTTAGGAAGTAAGTTATACTGTGTCACAGTGGGTGTGAGGCAGCAGGAGGAATAAGGGTGAAATGCCGTACTCCTCTGTAGTACACTTCATGTCTTTCGGGAACTGCACAGAGGCACCGTGCTGAGCAAGTTCTGCATTCTTGATTACTGGTCATAACTATGTACAGAAGTCAGGCTTGTATGTGTGGTATCAAGTTAAAAAAAGAGGTTTTTCTGTTCTGTAAAGCCAGGAAGGCATTTACCAAGTGTTGTGCTATACACAACAAGTGCATGTCATTACTGAAAAAAAACTCAGTGATTGATGTCTGTAAACCTCTGGCAAGAGAACTACATGTTTGAGTAGTGGTTGAAAGTGTCAAGTGAATTAATGTGCCTTCTCCAAGACCGGGCTGTAACAGGGGGTGGGTGACAACTGATCACATACCTGCAAACCAAGGGTTCAAAGTAAGGCAGTGACTTCCTGTCAACGAGCCATGTTCTCGACTCCTTGTCTTGTTTGGAACGTCCTGACTTTCATCAGTTGTAACATTAAGGCCGACTGTAAACCAGCAGTCAGGTAGAAAGGACAGTACCAGGGAAGAGGAATTTTTGCATTGTTCCATTCCTGTGTAAAAAACAGTGTGACACAACAGCAATTAGGAGTTTATACACCCCTTGATAGGTTAACTGACATGGCTTCTTTAAAACTGTACAAATTACGGTCCTTCGGAAATCGGGTTGCGATAATACGTAAGTACCTTTTAGTGTTTGGGATGGAAATGAAAAAATTGATTTATACATTTGATATTTGATGAATACTGTTGGATTCCTATATTTTAAGACGTGCAACTCTGTTCATGACATCAGTTTTCTTGATATTAATATAAAGGAACAAGATAGTGACCTGCAAACTAAGGTTTATGTGAAGGGGTAAAAAAAAGCACATATTTGCATAGATCAGCTATGCACCCTAAGCATGTAT
Organism: Protopterus annectens; assembly: GCF_019279795.1. NCBI lineage: Eukaryota > Metazoa > Chordata > Ceratodontiformes > Protopteridae > Protopterus > Protopterus annectens. The sequence continues at coordinate 484,437,668 of NC_056749.1, read as the reverse complement.
CTGATAATGTGACTAGGGGTCAGATGTTACATCTAGCTAGATTAAGTACAGAAAATGAGGTACTTAAAGAACAGAAGGAAATACTTTTTTACAGGTTTTAAAGAGAAGGGTTGTAATGACTTAATAAGTAATAAAAATGAAATTATGAGGGAGTGATCCACTATGAGTAAGCCATTCTTCTCAAGGAAGGAGGCAGTGTAATATTAACATAAAAATAATTTAACTAGTAGAATATGGCTTATTGTACATGCACTAACATTGTTAAAATGTCATAAACAAGCGTTGGCTTAGAAGTATTGAAGAATTGCATGAACATATAGGAGACAGACCTGAGTATAGTTATAAAAATAGGATGAATTTAAAGCAAGACTGTATTATAAGGAATTAGATGAAATGGATGTAAGAATAATAAGTCAATGAAAAGGGACTTCTCCTTATAATAATTGCAGTTTTTGCAAATTTATGTATAGAAATAATACATTTGTACATCTGTTACGGAACATACCTATAAAAGTTCTGCTTCCTCAGACTGCAATTCTGTGAATCTGGTATACATTGCCTTATGTAACTCCTGACCAGCTTTCTGTATAAGTAAAACTAACAGGAAATTAATAGAAAGAATTTGTGATCATCTGTCTGAAATACAGAGAAAGCTGGACATTAATGCCCTTTATAAGCATGTAAGTGATTTTTTTTCCAAAATGTTTTTATTAATTTTATAGCACAATAACTTAACAGTATAGTGACAAGAAAAACAAATAAACTATACACAATGTCCATAACAATTAAAAAAAAAAACAATATACATAGGAGAACACTTAATATTTCTGTAACGTATTAGAATATTTTGTCCAAGCAATTAAATGATGAGTTATGTTGTTAGTGCTTGCTTTTATAGTAGCAATCTCATTCTTACTAATGTATTTCACAAGATGAATAAACTGAACTTTTAAAGACAGGAGTAGACTGGGATTTCCAATTTTTTGTAACAATTTTCCTTGATATAGAGAGGATAAGACCATAGTAAAAATGTTTTGTTTTTTAGGACTGACTTCAGGAACACTGAAAAGGTTAAGGGAGTCAGAAATTGTACAGTTGCCATTCCATAGAACTTTACAAAGATATTTAAAGTCTAACTAAAATGGGGAAATTATTTTGCAATTAACAACCATATGTATCCAGTCAGCATCAAGGTGTCCACATCTCCAGCATTTAATTTCATCTTTCTTGTACATTATTGCTAGTCTGTGTGGGGTGAAAAAACATCTATGTAAAAATTTTCAAGTGTATACATGCCAGAACAGGGAAGATGTGGATTCCTTCACCGACTGTAAACAAAGATTTTTATCTTTTTCCTGAGAATACTTGTTTATTAACTTCAATTGAATAATTCCAAAAAGAAATATCTGTTTTGCTAAAATAATTTCTGACAACTTTATAAATAACAGTATGTATGAAGTGTTCTTGTGTGAGCTATTAATAATTGTTGAGATAAAATCCAAGATTTTTAAGTTAATCTCATTGTATGCCTTTAATGAGGGTACAGGCTTCGCATGTATAAAATCCTTACAATTTTGGATGTCCAGCCAGTTACAATTTTGCAAACTATATCTGCTGATCAAATAGTCTGCAGAACTTATTTTATTAGCCAAGAGAAATTGATAACAGTATAATAGGTAATCCTTCTTAAATTTCAACATTTTCTGAGTATCAAAAGATATCAAACATTCATTTGTGTAGGCAATAGGAAACATAATTATTAATAAATTCTTAATTGATTAGAAAACATAAGCTTTTTAAACGTCAGCAATATATGCTTTGTAAGATGTGTAAGAACAAGTTTTGACCTTTCATTTTGAATGTATATTTTTAAAATCCATATAAAGATGTTTGTATGTATTTGAGTATATGTGTCAATCAATGTCCTGTTGCTATTAAGAAGTAAGGCTTCATGTATTTCCAATATGATGTATGAGAAGTATTATTCCAAAGGAACAATGTGTTAATAAATGCAGAGTTTAAATAAAAATCAATATTTGGAATCCCTATACCTCATTCATCCCAGTTTGTAGTGTGCCAGAGAAGAAAAATTCTTGTTTTTTGGGGATACCAAAGGAAGGTGAGTAATATGTTCTTAATTTTCTATTTAATTTTGACAGTTGGGGGAATTATTAGAGCCTGGCCAATGAATAAGATTTTAGGTAACAATGTCATTTTGATTAGAGTTAGTCTGTCTTCAGATGTGAAGAAGAGTCTGTTCCAACTGTCAGACTTATAATTGAGTTTATAAGTTATTGATAATTAGATGTGATTTTTTATAATTAGATTCAATAATGATACCTAGATGTTTAATATGTGTGCCATCCCAGTTTGTTTCTTTTTGATCTAAGTTTCATAGTAACATTTTTATTCACTAGAAGTGCCTGAATTTTGTTGTGATTGAATTTTAGGCCAGAGATGTTTGCAAAGAAGTCTAGATTATGCACTAGGCGATCTATTGAATTTTCAGTATCATTAGAAGTTATTAGTAGGTCATCAGCAAACAGTTGTATCTTGGGGGGATAATTTGTCTGACCCTTTATATCCGGCCCTTTATATCCTTTAACACGGTCATTATTGCTAACATAATTTGCACAAGGCTGAATAGCCAGGGCAAAGAGTAATGGAGAGAGGGGGGCACCCCTGTTTAGTACCTCTTAATATTTTGAATGGGCTAGATAGATAAGATCCAGTATTTTCATAGGCTATGGACTTTTTATATATTTTTAATTAATCCTATAAAGTTTGGGGAGAAATTGTATTTTTGCAGAACTTTAAACAGATATGGCCAACTTAGTGAGTTGAAAACTGTAGCTATATCAAGGCTTAAAATAGAAAGCTTATTTTTTTCTTGTTTGCTAAGTCTATTAAGGACAGTAATCTAATTACATTATCTTGTACCTTTCTGTTTTTCATAAACCCAGTTTGGTCTTCATGAATTAATATTAAAAGAATATTATTTAATCTGTCTTCTAAGATAGACATGAATATCCTGTAATTAATGTTAAGAAAAGAAATTGGCCTGTATGATGTGCAAAGGTTGGGCTCTTTATTTGATTTTAAGATGGGAGAGATGGTAGAATGTGTTAATGAGGGAGGGATGTTTGCTATAGTTTTAACTTCTTGGAATGCATTGAGTAAGATTTTCAAGATGTTATCATGTAAGAGTTTATAAAATTCCGGAATCAGACCATCCAGCCCAGGTGCCTTATAAGTGATTTTGATGATGCACATTCTTTTAAGTTCATGGTGTTACAATATATATCCTCTAATTTTAGAGGAGGTAATATGATAACCAAATCTGAACGTATCGAATACAGCTGGATAAATGAATTTAGGGCAGATAAAAGTTGTGGATTAAATATTGCAAACAATGTTAAACCTATTTTAAAGATTAAACTTTTAGGTAGTTAGCTTTAACTATGTGTTTGAGTGATTAATTATTTCACAACTATTGCAAGTATTTAAATGAAGGGCTGTTGCACTGATGTTTCTTAAAACTTGAAAAAGTATTTGTGAAAGCCTGCTGGGATGTTTTCTTCACTAAAAGTGTTCTGCTTGGTTCATTGTGATTTTTTTGTTCTAACTAAATTTAACACGGTTATCAGAATTTATTAGAGATTTGGAATGTATGGCTAAGCATAAAAAGGCCCCAGGTGTAATTATGGTAATAAACACCCATGAACTTTTGTATACTGCCTTTCCATTCTCACTTACCAATCTTTTCTAACATCTTCTGATTGATTCTTATAATTATCCTGCAGTATTTTATATGCCCTAATGATTATTCCTTTTTTACCACCAACTTCTGTTCTATGTTCAAAGCACTACCAGGGTTGATCTTTCATTTAAGTCTGCTGTTCCTTTCTCTTTGCCTATTCTCCATTATCAATCCCTGGTAGGGAAGGTTCATAGGAGATTACTAGGCTAATGGCTTAAGAGCCCTTACAAGCCTAGCCAATATAACTTGATTTTACCCAATATACTCATATGGCCCCTTTGGGCAAGAGGATGGCATGGGTTTGTGCCTATGCCTTTGAGTATCTTGCACATTGTCCTTGTCCATAAGGGACATAGGTGCTGCGTTAGGTGTGAATTTGTGATTCTCCACAAATTAATCCAAATTGCATTTGAAAAGGGCCAGAGAATTGCTCTTCTTAATGTGAATGGAAACCAGTTCCAAAGAAGAGGCAGTCTCTGAGAAACATATCTGTCTCTCCAGTGTGTTTTGTTTGAGTTGCTGAATAAGTTTAGATCCCTAGATCTGGTGACCTTCATGCTGCTTGACATGCAGATGTGTAGCAGGTCCAGCAGGACTGGATTTGTGAGTGTCTTATAGGTCAGGTATAGGTTACCCCTTGATAGTCATTAATAGACAGAGTAAAGTGACAGGGCTTTTAGTCTGTTTGCATAGGACATGTTGTTTACACCCTGTATTTTCTTTTTGAGGAGCCTCTGAGGTTGCTCCAGCCACAAAGTACCTAGTTAAGTTCACGCCAAATGGTGCATTGTACTCAATTTACTATTCTAATGAGGGCTGTGGACAGCAGGACTATAATTTTTTTGGATGTGGATGCCATAAATTTACTTACATGTTGTGCCAGATAGGACTTCCTCACCAGTGTGGACACATGACAGTCAAAGTTCAGGCTACTGTCTATATACCTATACCTCTTACCTCTGAGTCTACTCTTAAGGTTCATAGGTTGGTACTGGGCTATATGCCCGAAGGCATATATTAGCCCAGCCACGTTGTGCTGTATTCACCGCCCCTTTAGTAGTTCCCTAGACCCTTGTACTAGCAGCTAGTACCCTTGGCCCCTATCTAGTAGTGCTGTTGGTGTGATCCCCGGTGTGAACTTCTGTTACCCATCCACTCATCAAGGTTCCTCTTGAAGAGTGATAGTGAGGGGCTCTGTCTTATGTAGATCGGGACCCTGTTCCATAGTAAGGGAAGTCTCTGCGAAGGGAATCTATCCCTCCAGCATGTTCTATTCATTGTTGTGTTGAGGTTTATATCCCTAGAGCATGTAGCTCGAGTAGATTTGGTTTTGCTAAGATGGAGCATGTTCAACAATTCTGGGTTGGACATGGCTCTATACGTTAGACAGAGATCGCCTCTGAGAAAGCGGTATGCAACAGAGAACAGTCTTAGCTTTTTCAATCGTGCTGCATAGGGCAACTGTTTGAGGCCAGTAATCCTCTTGGTTAGGTACCTCTGTGGTCTCTCCAGCTGCTGGAGATGTCTAGCCAGGTACATTTCAATTGGTGCATTGTACTCAATAATGGGTCTGATGAGGGAAGAGTAGAGGGGCACCATTACATCCTTAGATCTTGATGCGAACCTTTTCGTGATCAGATGGGTCACATAGAAGGATTTTCTAACCACTTTGGCAACATAGTTATCAAAGGAAAGCTGACTATCTACTTGGGTCCCTAGATCCCTTATTTCTTCTTCAGATTTCAGGGGATTACCTCCTATGTTGTAGTTTGCGGGTACTCTGTTTTTTCCAAATGGGATTACTACGCATTTTTTTGCATTTAGCTGGAGACCAATTCTTTGACACCATGCATCAGTCTCATTTAGGCCCTTCGGGAGGATCTTCATGTCAGCCGGAGACTCTATTATAGCACCCAGTTTGCAGTCGTCTGCAAACTTAGTCAGCCACAGCCCTTCCATGCTTGCCTGTACTTCTGAGAAGTATATGCCAAACAGTAGGGGCCCCAGGACAGAGCCCTGAGGCACACCACTCGTTACTGGTCTGGATTCGGACATAGATCCCACTACTCTTACTTTATGGGATCTGTCTGAGAGCCAGTTTGCGATCCATCTTTTGACGTAAGGGTTTATGCCCAGGCTGGTGAGCTTATCAATAATACCTGAATGGGGAATGGTGTCAAATGCTTTAGCAAGGTCAAGGTAAGCCGTGTGTACCTCCTTTCCCTTATCTATAGCCTGAATAACTGTCTCAAAGAAATCCACCAGGTTCAGGAGGCATAATCTGCCCTTGACGAAGCCGAACTGTGTGGGGTCCAGTGACTGGAGGTTCCCAATCTCTCCATTTATGAGTTCCATAATGATTCGCTCCATAGCCTTACAGATCAGACTGGTCCGGCTTATTGGTCGGTAGTTCCCAGGGTCAGTTGTGGCCCCACCCTTGTGTAGCGGGACCACTGTTGCCATGCGCCATTCTATGGGCACATATCCTGTGGAGAGGCTGAGACTGAACAGGGTATTAAGATGCGGGGTTAATTCCTTTTGGAGCTCGCGTATGACGCAGCCTGGGACACCATCTGGTCCCATGGAGGCAGTGTTTTTAGCTTTAGATAGAGCTTTGTTAACCAATTATCAGTAATAATTGGACTTACACAATCCCCTGGAATGGTAATAGGCCCTGTAGGTGGTGAGTGGGGGGAGCAATTTGCACTGAATCTCTCAGCCAAGATGTTGGCAATGTCAGAAGGGTCAGTGTATTTTGTTCCATTTTGTACTAGCTCAGAACGGACCTGAGCGTTGCCATTTAGGTTTTTGATGTAGCCATAGAAGGCCTTATGGTTATTCTTGGCATCCTTGGCAACTTTCTTTTCAAAATTAGCTTTAGTTGACTTGATGAGGGCCCTCAATTTCTTACTAATGCTGATCAGGGATGATTTTTCTACTTGAGATTTGGCCTTTTTTTGTATGTCTCCTCCTTTTATTGTAAAGTTTGTTTATGACCGGGGTCCACCACACTGGTTTTTTCTTGCTTGAGGAAGGAGTCTTGGTTTTATTTGGGATAGCACAGTCCATGCAATCCTGAAGATGCATATAGAGTGCCTTGGTGTGGGATTCCGCATCCTGGATATCATTATCCTTCTGCAAGGGAATAGTGAAGCTTTCCACTTCGGATGCAAGTAGTTTGAAGTTTGCTTTGGAAAGGTTTTTGACTATGGTTTCTTTGATTGGGGGAGGTGGAGGGGTGAGGTTGTGTTATTCATGTTGTAATATGCAGAGGTATTTGACTTCTGAAAAGGTATGATAATGCATTTCTCACATTTAATTTTAGGCCATGGTTCTAGCACCAATCATTTGTCTGATCTAGACCCTCTTGAAGGATATCTACATCATTGGAGTATTCAGTGATTGCCCCAAGCTTGAACATGTCAGCAAACTTTGTCATCTAGAGGCCTTCCACATTAGCCCTGATTTATAAGAAGTGTATCCTGAACAGATGTGGTCCCAGCACTGACCCTGTGGCTCACCACTAGTAACTGGCCTCTTGCTGGATCTGGATTAACCCACTTTAATCACGTGCCCTCTCAGTGAACCAAATTGTCTATCCATCTGGTGGCACAGGGATTTATACCCAGTTTTGTGAGTTTATTTATAATAACTGAGTGGGGAATTGTGTGAAATGCCATGGCCAGGTCAAGGTAGGCAGTATGTACTGTTTTACCCTTATCCAAAGCCTTAGTGACTTTCTCAAAGAAATCCACCAGATTCAGTAGGCATGTCCTGCCCTTGACCAAGCTGAATTGGGTTGGATCCAGTGTTTGGTGGTTTCCTGTATAATTATTTATCAGGTCCATGATTATTCTTTTCAGTGGAGTGGTGGGGGTATTTCTTGGGGGCAAATTGGGGTGAAGGGTAAGTGAAATCTGAGCTGAATTTGTCAGCCAACAGATTTGCTATATCTTCTGGCCGAGTATAGGAGATGCCATCTACAACTAATTCTGCACATTGTCGGTTGTTACTCTTAAGAATGGATACATAACTAAAAAATGCCGTGTGGTTGTCAGTAGCTTTGGAGGCTACTTTTACCTCAAAGTCTGCTTTCAGAGACTTGACTAGTTTCCTAATTTGCTTGTTTAGATTAATGAGGGACTTTTTGCTCAGTTGTGTAGATTCCCTCTTACTTCTAGACAGGACTTTCTTTCTTTTGTTGTACAGCCTATTAATACCAGGGGGTCCACCAGAGTGGCTTGTTTTTGCGGTTTGACCTGGGCTTATTTCAGTATGGTACAGACATTTCTCTGCATTTGTTTATATGGACATTCAGGGATTTTTGTGTATGCTTCTGCATAGGTTTCTGTGTTTTCTGGATTTGGGGTAGCTTGGAAACTTGCTATTCCTTAACGGGGGTAATTTACCTTAGAGAGTTTTTAAAGTTTTTGGGTTTAGGTGGGAGACTAGTTTTACCTTTATTTCAAGGGAGATCACTTTGATATCTGATCTTACCAGTGAAAACTTCACACGTTGGGGGGGGGGGGGGGCAGTGCTCGCCAACATTAGTGAGTATCAGATCTGGGATATTTGTTCCTCTACTGGGAGTGCAGATTAGCTGCTCTAGGGCATTCGAATTTACAAAGTCAAGAAATCTTCGGGCCTGCATCTTAGTGGTGGTCGTGTATGCCTTCCAGTTAATGGAGGAGTGGTTAAAATTACCCAGGAGTATGGTATTGGGCTGGGTGGTGAGTAGTTCTAGTAATTTCAGGTATGTTGTGTGAGTTTCATGGTTCATGGTGGGGGACCTTTAGCTAGGAAGAATATGGTAATGGATTTTTCCATGGTTAGTTGGGCATGGAGTAGCTCAAGCATGTCATATTGTTTCATCAGTCTTGAGATGTGCTTATCTTTTATGTAGATAGCGCAAAAGGCAGGGTGTATCTATCATGTTCAGTGGGTGGTCAGAACATATGATATGAAAGGAGTTATTGTCATGCACTGCTGGGGTGCTTTCTGTGGCTTTGAGCCATGTTTCAGTAACTGCACAGATGTCTGCATTCTCCAGGGAGAGGAGAACTGGGAAATGCAGCTTTTTGTTGAAACTCACAGCATTGAACAGTAGCACCTTTAGCTTGTCCTGAGTAGCTTTTGTTATGTTGGAAGGTTTGTCTGTTTGGCAGTGCCTAAAAAAAGGCACTATAAGGGTGAATAATGTTTGGTCAGTATCCAAAAACCTAGAAGTGATAGGTAAAGACCATCCCTGCAACCCAGTATACCCTGTCAACCTTGCCCTCCCAGGCTGACAACTAGTAAATCCCTTTGGAATGACACCAATAGCTAAGCCAATTATTAAAGTCAGTCATTTTTTGCTGGTATTGTGACATTATCCTTGGAGAAGGTAGAATGCTGCTCAGTGCTAGGTTTATACCTGCCTGTGACATGTTCTGAGAGCCCAATCATGTCTGTCTTCATGTAATCCAAGGAGGTGCATCTCAGGTCATTGTCTTTCATTCCAACATGGGCTGTGACTCATTCATACTGGTAGTTAGGTGTAAGTGACCTGAATGCTTGCATGATCTGTTGGATCCTAGCTTCTGTCAGGCAGCTAACTGTAACCTTCTTCTTATCCAGCCTGGTAAGAGGGGACATCATTGTGTCTCATAATGGAGTCTCCTGTAACCAGAAAACTGGGTTGTGGAGTGTTTTGTTTTCTGGGATTGGTAGTTGAGATACAGTGAGATATGACTTTATGTGTTGTGATGGGAATTATCTGTAGCCCACAGTCCATACTTTTGCTTAGCCTCATCTCACTCTGTTACAGTCTGTCTGTAGTTATTTACTTCCAAAATATTGGTTCCTTTTTAATGTGATCTAGTAAATCCCAGCTCTGTTTTGCATACTTTCCGTATCCCCTACTTGTAGCCATCCCTATTGGTAAAATATTTTGCTACTTCCATGTTGGTTTAGTTATTGGTATACATTCTGCTACTTTATGAATATAACATCCTGTATAGCTGTTATTCTCCATAAGGCCTACATTCAGAATCCTACTTTCTCCTGACTTCTCAGACTTCCCCTTCCTGTTTCATCATCATCCCTTTCCATTTTGACTTGTAACCTTCTGCTTGTATTATGTATATGAGCCTTAATTACGTAACTCTAAATATCTCTTGAAATAATTTTTTTGTGGGAAGAATCAACTTATCCCACTTAACTCATAGGTTCACAGGTTGGTACTAGGCTATTGGCCCTAGGGCTTATACAGGCCTAGCCATATCAATTCCCTGGGCATTTCTCTTGCCTTTTTCCCTTCCCAAATAAATTCCTTTAACTCTTTATTAATAAGGATCCACAACTTCTCGTCTGGTTGATAAAATATGCCTGACTATCTTACTATCCTGAGACTTAATGAAGAGCTGCCAGCTTATCAGTTTATGCATTATCTTTTGTTTAGTTTCTTCCCACTATCCTTAGCTGCCATAATAGAATCTTTTTTTTTTAATCTACATACCTAAATAATTCATCTTATACCTCCCTAAATATGGATTTTACTGAACCAGTTTGTGTGTGGGTACATAGTTTACTGCTACAACTTTTGTTTTATTTTTACTGTAAATCCTGAAAAGACTTGAATCTGCCTCAAAATATTTTACAACATTGAGATATCCTTTTTTGGATTTATCAAGTACAAAATAATACCTCCAAATAAAGCTAACTTTTCTTGTTTTACCATACCAGTTATATCTTTAAATTTGTGAGTCCCACATTTTCTTTGCTAGTGGCTATAAATACAAAGCAAGTAACAAAGGGGAAAGAAGACACTCCTACCCGGTTCCTCTGTTCAGACAGAGCTTGTCGGGAAACCCCCATCTTAATTCTTGCCTCCTTGCCTTTATAAATTCTCATAATTAACTATATTATTCTGTTAGGGAGTACAAATGCTGCCATTGCCCTACTCATAAAATCCTAAGTGACTGCACTGAATGCTTTCTTTGTATCAAGACTCACCACTAATAACATTTATTGCTCTGTATTTCTGTTTGGATCATCATTGTTCTATTAATTTGTCAAATGTTTGCTCCCCTCCATACAGCCGTATTGATTCATATCTATTAGCTGGTATAGCCATATATAATTTATACTTGTTTTAAATTTAAATAGGCCTGTATGGAGCTATGTCTGAAGTGTCTTTACCCTCTTTGGGTAATTCGGCCACCAGAGGTTTCTTCCTATTTGCTGGCCCCCCTCCCCCCATGTTTTAAAAATATTGTTAAAACGGTCCAGTGTTTTATAACTTTATTCCCTCCAAACTTCCATAGGAATGTCATACATTCCTGGAGACTTCCCTGTAGATAGATTGCACAGTTTTTATATTTTTTCTCATCTCGTACTGTCTTAGCTATTAACAGTTGAACCTCATTTTCCTCTAAGCTTGGAAAACTTAAGTCTTCCATAAGTATTTTCAGTTGTGCCTTTTTTTTGTTTTCCACATTCCTCTGTTTTGTATAGATTTTTCATAAAATTTCCAAAATATGTCTTCATACCTCTGCAGCTAGTGGGATTTGGCTGTATTAGCCTGAATGTACCCAAAATGACTTAAAAATTGAAAAGTCAAGGACGTTCAGAAGCCATGTAGCTGAAACACAGGGATGTCCTCAAGGGGTCATTTGAATCTATCTCATGGGCCTCCATTACTGGAGATTTAAGGTATTACACAGTGAAAACTGTAGCTAGGTTGGGTCTTTCTTGCAGTGCTTACTGAATGGTTTGTCTCTGTGTCCTTTTTACCCTTTGGCTTGTTGGTTGTTTTCCTGTTACAGGTTCCCGAATTTTGGTAACAACCCTTTCTACTTTCTGCTGATAAAGTCATTGTTCTAAAAGTTTTTGTGCCCTTGAGTTGTTATCAAATATAATTGTTTATCAGCAACCATTCTAAACTTTTGCATGTTAGCCAGATACTCCCTTATTTTCCTTTTAAAACTTTACAGTTACTGCTCCTTCTCTTCTGTGTAATTCCTCTTATTCAGTGATACTTTAACTTTTATCAAACCCTCTAAATAATTCATATTGTGTTCACATCTCATTTCTCTTAATACCTACTGTGTTTTAAACTCCATTTTCATTTTATCCCAGTCACTAGGTATCCCTTCTAATAAAATTTCTATCCCCTCTAATAAATCTTGAATAATTTCCACTACCCATTCCTTAAATTCTCTCTAACAGGTAAGTGCGAAAGTACCATTATCTCATTTGATTTCTTTATCCTGCATTTTTATCTTCGTTTTTATCAGTACATGATCTGAAACAGTTATTAGACGTGTGTCACAGCTTATATTAAATACACATGCTCTGTTGAGATGTAATTTCTGTCCAGTCTAACCTAATTTATGGACCTTAGGGAATACATGTAAATTCTGAGTTTCTGCTACTGAATTCAAATCTTCCATACCAGACATTGTCATATTTCTTCAGAAATTCTACACTATTTTGTTATTATTTCCCTTCTTGGTCACCCTGATATGTCCTTAGTATTGCAGATCAGGTTCTGTTTACCATCTGTAAATATTTCCTGTTGAAAACAGATTTTTCCCCAAGTTCTCTTAAGCTTCATAATAGCATTTTAAATAGAATATAAATACATGAAAGTGTATTCCTTCTCCCCTGAAATAACCCATTGCTACCACAAATCGATCATTATCCTCCCCCACTTTTAGCACTACTAGAGCATCTCTGGTAGCCGGTATCATTACTCACCTTTTCCTTTTATACTGATACTCTACTAAAAGTCCACCCTACAGTCCTTTCTTTGTCAAACTGACATGCTCATTTCTGCCCAGATGTGTCTCTTACAACTTTGCTATTTACATCCAACAAATCTGGTGGAGTTTTTAGTAGATGCTGCTAATTATAAGGGGGAGGCTGAATTTGAGTTGAGGGAGAATAATTCCCCTCCCTTTTGCAGACCTGATGGAATGTGAGAGGAAAGGGGATATTTTTGTGCCTAGAAAAATAGGGGATTATTTATTTACATTTGTAGTACAGATGCAGGTGGAAGTTGTGAGTGGTCTAACCTTTGACCTTACTTCATCGATGCCCCCTAAGGACAGATGAATTTCTGTGCCTACGGTACAGATATCTATGGTGCCTTTTTCCATGGAGAGTTCAGATGGCTCTCCTCCCAGTCCTCCTGCAAAAGGTGGTATAAGAGAAAGCACTTGGACTCACCCTCCGAGTCTCCCTCTCCAGGTACAGATGTTGACAAAGAGAGTTTTTTCCCCTGAATCTCCTTTGGGTGACACCACTTTGAAACTTCCAAAAACGATGAAACAGAGGGTATTTTGACTTGTTGACCCCACCTCCCTAGAGGAAGAAACCTTTCAGGAGGTCTATAAGTTCTCCCACTCAGTGGCCTGGGAAGTTCCTCCTCTAGAGAAATCAGTAAACATGGTGTGCAACAAAGCTTGGAAGGAGCTTGATGTTACTGAACCTATTCCCTGAAAGCCTGATAGAGTGTTGCAGACCCCCCCAAGGTAGACAGCACTGGAGTAAGCGCCCTCTTGTGGACACCATAGTTATCTCCACTGCACCAAAAGGGATGTCCCAAAGGATTCACAGGCTATTATCCAAGTAGAGAATTTAGTATAGTGGATAGGCTAGGGAAACGTGTATGTGTCAGGGACATTCTTCATCAGAACTCTGAACTATATGATGCATATGACTAGGTTTCAGAATAACTGGTGGAAAAAGTATCAAATACTTTGATTTACAGACCCAACTAGAAACCTAGATGGTGACCGTTCTTCTATATCCACTCTTAGCAGGCATCTGATTTATAATGCTAAGAAATGTACAGCTAGATCAGTGGGCTTGAGCTTACATACACACAACTATTTCAAACACAGGCAGTAATGCCCATCTGGCCTGCCAGTATATCAAAATAGTTGTCCCCATAATAAGGAATACAGGCAGTTCTTAAAAATATCTAAACTAGTGCTTGCTTTAGTGTAATTTGGTAGCCCATTCCATGCATCAGCTGGTCTCTCAGAGAACCAGTTAGGACACTTCCCATTTCTATATAATCTTTTTTAATTTCTCCATGTCTTTTGGGTTTCTAATACCATGATGGGAATGGACCCCATTCCTAAGTCAAAATACGATTAAAGTTCATGAAATTAGTATTGTTTCAATCTTTGATGTCAGCCAGAAGTGCTCTTCACAGCACCAGCAATATGCCTAGTAATGAGTCCTTCTGCAATTCGTATGGAGTTACATGTATTGGTAAGATATGTAAATACGATTGTAGATTCTTTTACTTGTTGCTCTTACTACTATTGGAACTGTCTGGGTATATGTCTTCCACATTGCTCTCGTTTCTGACTGCAAATCCTGATATTTTATGACTTTGTGTCTCTGTACACAAGACAATGTAGTCACTGGGTGTAGCGATTTCAGTGATCCATGCTACTTTTGTCTTCTTTTCATGGACCACTATATCCATTTTTCTCACATCTGTCTTTTGGATTGTTGATAATGGATGATCCCATGTGATGTAGACTTCATCATTTTCTATGATGCTTTGTGGCTCATGTTTCCAGTGTTTTTCAACCACTTCATTACCACAATGTTTGCACGATCCCCAGTGCAACAGTCATGCCACATTGTTATGCCTTTCAGTATACAGTCCTTCTGCCTTTAGTATGTCACATCCAGCAATAAGGTGTGCGACTGTTTCCAATTCTGATTTACAAAACCTACATTTATCTGTTTCTTCTGCATGTTCAATGGACTTTGTAAAGCAACGTGTACAAAACCCATTATCCTGGGTTGTCTATATTAACCTTTCATCTTTTGGTTTGAATTCGCCTCTCCTTAACCATCCCTGCATTTGATTTTGATCAACATGAGGTTCTTTTAGAAGTTTTCTATACTTAACAATTATATTTATGTATTTTCCACATTTCTTGCCTTGTCATCTCATCCTTCGCCTTATATTCTTTCTTTTGTTTTTTTGGCACATTCTTCTACATAGGTTGTCTGATGATTCTGTACTATTTTTGCTAACCCCAAACATTCCCAGAGGTTGTTGTCTCTAAATGCCTTTTATACCTGAATAAAGTATCCTCTTAAATATCCATGAGACACTGTACATGTTCAGATATGTTTTAGTCTTTCATAACAACTTAAATTTTCACATCCATGGCTGCCTTTAGTATATTTCCGGTATACTCTTCTTAGTTTACTCATGCTTATTTTCTTATAAGGTTTCTGTATTGTTATACCATAATCAAGTTTGGGTTTAATGTAACGAACTATGACTTCATCATTTTGGATTTCCTAGACTTTATAATTTTTATACAACCTACAGTTCTGTAACTGCCATTAACCAATTGGGTGATATGATTAGAAAAGTTCAAAGCTGGATCTACCAATATACTCAGTCACTGTGTGCTGTATTAAATAATCAGCTTTCAGTTTATTTCTTCCAAGTCTGATATGCTTAGTTTTGACGTGTTTATCAGCATATTATTCTCCTGTACTAAAATAGTCTGTTTAGTCAAGTTCTCTGCTGTAATCAGTTTATTCAGTTTAATGTCATCTGTATACAAACTGTAGAACACGTCAGAAGAAAAAGATAGATTTGAAAGGTACAGTGGAAACAAGTATGGGCCTAGGACACCCTGACTGTAACCAAGAATTTCACCTTTCCAGTTGCTGTAAGATACTTGCCATGTCCTGTTTGTAAGTCAAGCAACTATCCATTTTATCAAGAGTACTTCAATACCTAGTTCTAATTTGTTGATCAGTGTTGTGTATGACCCTGCCAAATGCTGAAGTTAAATTTATAAAAATTACACCACAGCACAATTTTTCATACCATGTTACGTATTTTCACCATATGCATGCTGATATATGTTTTCATGTCGCAACTATTCCACTTCTGACAATAACTTACTCAGTATTACTTTGTCCATTATTTTTCAACAACATAAAAGTAGATTTAAGGGTCTGTATGACTTTGGGTTTGTCCTACTCTCCTTTCCCTTAAAGTCAGGTGTAATAAGTGCATGTCTACAGTCTTGTGTAATCTCCCCTTATTTATATGACCTAGTAAATAAATGGTGTAATGGTATTGTGATTTCTTAAAACCACTTCACAATGGCCCATTAGTCAAAACCACCACACCGCTGCTGTAAAACAACTTTATTAACAAATTTATAAAATAACTGATAAGCACTTTTGTCCAAAGGAACGTTTAAATCAAGACTTCATCAGATGAAAAATAATGGGAAACAGACCATTTTAAAAGATCATCACATGACCCACTCTCAATACAGTATTTAAAGAAACAATGTTATTTAAACAACCAGGAGCGTTCTATAAGTGAAACAATTGCCAGTTACAGTGACATTTCTAAAGTTTTATAAAGATTATGTAATTTTAAATAAATATATATATGTGTGTATATATATATATATATATATATATATATATATATATATATATATATATATACACATATATATACACACACACATACATATATATATATATCTATCGATAATATAAAATTTTAAATATTAAATAAAATAATAAATATATATATCTATGGGTCTACCTGAGAAGGCCAACAAGCGAAATCACAGACAACGAGATGACCCGCACTGGAAGACCGACAGTGGAAATACCCGACAAGTGGAAATCCCGATGCTGAAGACACCGACATGCGAAACGAGCGCAACTGTGTAAGTGTGCGATAGTGACAGACTTTAGCGTTAGGGTGCGGGTAATGTAAGTGTGCGATAGGAATGGACTTTAGGGTTAGGCTGCGGGTAAGGTAAGTGTGCGATAGTGACGGACTTTAGGGCTAGGGTGCTGTGGGTAAGAGAAGTGTCCGATAGTGATGGACTTTAGGTTTAGGGTGTGGATAAGGTAAGTGTGCGATAGTGACAGACCTTAGGGTTAAGGTTTGGTTTAAGGTTATTGCATATATATAGTTGTGTATGTAAGGTTAAGTGTAGGTTTATCAGGTTTTTGGTGTGCTTGTGTTGTATGTGTGTGTTTTGGAATGGGGAATTTGTTTTGTTTTGTTAACTGTCGGGTATTGTGATTTGTCGGGCATGTGAACTGTCATGTTTTTGCACTTTCCTTGTGGTGTCGGTGATCTCATTGTCGGCCTTTTGAGCTTTCGGTGTTGTCAGGTAGATCCATATATGCACACACTTTGAACACAGAACTAATATTGAATAAAATTTTCCTTATAAATATACATAAATTGCATAAAACCATCATTCTGTCAGGTAGATCCATATATGCACACACTTTGAACACAGAACTAATATTGAATAAAATTTTCCTTATAAATATACATAAATTGCATAAAACCATCATTCACACTTATAAGAAGTTATAAATAATACTTTTTTTTTTAAATTGATGTTGAAGTAATTTTTCATCTTTGATAGGCTCTCAACTTTAATAAACATGCTGTAGATGTTGTTTCATTCAGACCAGGGGGCAGGCTGCATTTAAATGTAATTGCAATGCCAATTATATTTTTTCAAAGTACAAACCCCATAGTCCTCCTCTTGGCTTATGCCTTAATTGCTCTATCATTGCAAATTTAAAACCAGGGTCAGAATTCTCTCTAATATGTTTGGACAGAGTGTTATTATTACTACTGTTCTTGATTTCATATAAGTGCTAGTAAATTCACTCCTTTGAGGCGCATTCCATTTTACCATTGTAATAACTTGCTCATAATTGAGACATTAAAAGATATACAATGCCTTTTGTTGTGCAGTTATAATTTCCTTTAATTTTAATGTGCTGACTGTTTACCACTAGGTTCCTACAAGATAAAATATGTTTACAATAACTGCAGTTTCCACAGGGTGACATGCCCCTAGGTTCATTCTGATGTTTGTGCTCCTCATTTTAAGAAACCTTTTTAGTGCAAGTTCATTTCTAAAGGTAAAACTTGGGTTATCCCCTATCTTCCTTCGTATCTCTGTGGTCTCTTTTAATATTACCTGTTTTTTATTAAAGATAGACTTAATTTCCTTGCTACATGTAGAATAAGTACTTGACAAAAGAACTTTTATAATTATTGTTCCTGGCTAGTTCTGAAGTCATACCCACTTTCCCTCTTTCAGTTTCTTCATAGGGAATATTCAGATCTTCCCCTTTACCTAAAATTGGGGTAAATGTTTCACCCTCCTTTTGATTAGTACTTTGCTCATAGAATCATTAATAAACTAGTCAGGGTAGCCTCTCTTCTGAAACATATTTTTCAAAACCTCATACTCAAACAAAAAATCTTCATATCTAGTAGTCACCCGTACAGCATGGACAAACTGTCCCTTTAAAACTGCCTTCTTTTGGGTGGTAGGATGTAAGCTGGTATAATGGAGAAATGGATTTGAATAGATGGGTTTCCTAAACATTTTTGGACTATACCTTTTGT
This sequence comes from Protopterus annectens, assembly GCF_019279795.1. NCBI lineage: Eukaryota > Metazoa > Chordata > Ceratodontiformes > Protopteridae > Protopterus > Protopterus annectens. The sequence continues at coordinate 484,419,459 of NC_056749.1, read as the reverse complement.
TACTGTTGTCCTTTACCAGTATGACATTCAAAAATGATATTTGCTCACTTTCCATATTATATGTAAAAACAAGAAAATCAGTGTTCATATTAAGATAAGAAATAAAGACAGCAACTTTATTCACCTCCCTTATCCACGCAGTAAAGATATCATCTAGGGTATCTTGTATAAAGACATCAAGAGTCCTTGTACGGACTACGGACTATTGACCATGTATCCCTTTTCCCATTCCTCCATTATTATATTCGCATACAGGGACCCACATGCTGATCCCATCACCATCCCTTTTAACTGCAAGAAGAATTGGTTCTCAAAGAAAAAAATAGTTATTATTCAAAACCATCATAAACAGCTTTTCATACACATTAATATTATCTTGAAAAAATCAGTTTCAGTAGTCAAAAAATCAGTAAACCATTGTATGCCTGTTTGATGAGGAATATTGGTGTACAGGTCCTTGAGTCCTTGACATCAGTAATTTAAAAAGTAACATTTTCATCAAATACTAAATAGTTTCATTTATTCAAGAAGTCCCAAGAGTCTTTACAAAACTGAGGGAATCTTTGTAGCTCTTTTCCAAGATGCAAATCCAAAACTTTTGCCAAAGTGGAAATTATAGAGTTTCTTGCGTCTACTATAACATGCATTGGTGGGTTACTCAGGTCTTTATGTATTTTGGGTATCCCAAAAATCATTGGGATAGGAGGATTTTCTGTATGCAATTCCATGTCAATTTAACCATGTACCAGCATATAATTTAAAGTCATATTTATACTGTTATATGCAATGGCCAGTTCTTCTCTAGACACCTTCCTATATACTTCATCAAATGGAATGGTATACATTCTTTCTGCAGGTTGCGCATTGTCCATAATTACTATCCCACCCCCCCTTTGTCCAGTTTCATAATCCAGATATTATATGATTTTAGGTCAAACAAAATTTTCTCTTTCTTCATGGGAGATATTTGAATTATCGTATTCCGTCCCTTGTGAACTTCTCATATTACTTATTTTTGACCTTAAATCAAGTTCACACATCCTTTCAAACATTTGCAAAGATAGCTGGGGTGGAGGGTTGTAAACACTGGTCAGTTTCAAACCTTGCTCTTGTTTGTCATGGTTGCTGAATAATATGTTCAAATTCAGTTTACTAATATAGACTTTCAGGTCCATTAAGGTTTCTGTTAAATTTGCTTTTCTAGCAATTACAAATGTAAAATTTTTCAATAAAACATCTGCATGTTGAACTTGTAGTGTAACAGAACTAAAATTAAAGATTTTAAAGTCATCTGTACTGTTCATTATCATTTCACAAAGGCCTTCTCAGTCCGATGGCAGGCTTTCCTGTATTACCTCTTCCAGTTGCTCCTCCTCAAGCCAAAATTTCTCTGTTCACTCGTATTGTAACCCAGGGAATGTGTCCTGTTGTACTATTGGTTCCTTAAAGTGTGTTGCTTCCCCTTCAAATGCTCTGAGCACCTCAACAGAGGAAAATCCAAAGGGGCTTCATTCATATGGTCTCCTTGTTCCTTTATTAATTCACTTCCAGGCTCTTCACAGTCTAAGCCATCTCACTGATAATTGTTATAAATATGTTTCCTACCCCATTCTTGTGATGGTGGTGCTGGTGGGTAGGCTTCATTGTTAAGATAGCCTGCTAGGTCTCTCCAATTTTTTTATTCTTCTCTCCTCACTTTTTCAATCTGAGTGTCTATTGAATGAGACATTCTGGAGTGCTGATTCCAATATTAGTTGTAATCCACATCCTCCATAATGGTCTTATCAAGCACCCAGATATCCGTAGTTAGACTATCTATCTGTTTGGTATTATGTTTTATCAACACTTCCAAGAACTAGTAGCCATGTCTGTCAGAAAGCTCCAACAGTTCTGTATGTAATGAGAGAGTTAGGAATCAAGCCTGTAGAGTTCTTCCATAATCTGAGACCCTTTGGAATTCTCTGTTTTTATAGACACAAGTAAATAGCTGTTTTCCATTTGCAATTTTCGTACTTTCAATAATCTCCACTCAAAGTCGTCCAGCTTCTCATTTAAAAATAGTCCCCTATTTTGGCACTAACTCTCACACCCAGAGTCTGGTACCCTTTGTAACCAGTGTCTAAAATTGGCAATATTGCTGTACTCACCTTCAGTAATATTTGCTGAGTTGTTTTGGTATGCCCGATTAGTCTGTCTTTTATTGGTATTCCTTTTTCTGACCGAATTAAAAATAGGATACACGTTCATCACTTCTCCTTTGCACGGGTTCAGAAACCAAAGGTAGCTGCATCCCGTCCAGCCTTTGAGACAATTGCTGGACAAGTAAAATCAGTTTTCCAAATGACCTTTGTAACATTTCTAAGTCCAGTTATTCAAACAGTGGTTGTGAGCTAGTTTGCCCATCAGCAGCCTTGTAATCCACAAACAAAAAGCAGGACAAACTAAAGAAAATACAATCCAGACTACAGACTCCAAAAATCACTTCACAATGGCCCGATAGCCAAAACCACTACACCTCTGCTGTAAAACACCTTTATTAACAAATTTATAAAATAACCGATAAGTGCTTTTGTCCAAAGGAACGTTTAAATCGAGAGCTTGTCAGATAAAAAATCATGGGAAACAGACTGTAGAACATATAACAATTGTTGGAGTGTATAGACCACCAGAATCAAGTGCAGATGACCCAGAGGAATTCATACATTTCTTGTATGAAACACAGGAGGAAAAAATAATAGCTGTGGACTTAAATTTATCAGAAACAGACTGGAATAATATTGATTAACAACGTTAGTAAGGAAATTATTCACAACATATATTCAGGAACCGCAATTGCTTCAGACTGTAAAAAAAAAAACCTACCGGGGACGGAACATACTAGACATTGTTTGTGTTCCTAAAGAAATTACTGTTACTTTAAGTCAAGTTTTACCACCGTTGATGTGCAGTGATCATGGAGTTATAAAGGCTAAATTGTTGCTAGATAATTCTGCCAAACTGAAATTTAAACCAATGCACCGAAGGTTAATTACAGATTATATGGAAGCAAAAAGGTCACTGTGTAAAACTAACTGGAGTGAGGTGTTCAGTGGATAAACTGCAGATGGAATGTGGAAAGTTTTGAAAGAGAAATTGAGTACAAAAAAAAATAAAAAAAAAAAAATGTTTAAAATCAGGATTTAGGCATACAACATCAGGAGGATATATTTTCATAAGAACAAAATATCTGATTAAGGCGAGAGACAAAAAAATATAAGAAATGGAAGAGAGGTTGAACTACAACTTTGAAAACTGAAATAAACACGCTGGAGAAACAGATTAAGCATGGTGTGAGATGAGATCAAGAAAAAATTTGAAGAAAATGTATATAAAGATACTGAGCTTAATAGGAAACCTTTTTATAGATGCATAAGATGTGGACGAAGTAAAGACATACAAATTGATAAACTGTGTGCAGATTCTAAAATTTATTCTCAGACGCAACAGATTGTAGATATATTTACAAAATTTTATGCAAAACAGTTTGGCTCCACAAAAGGGGTGATAAGTTGTCCTAATGACATCCAGGTAACCCCAGATACTGGAATCACATGAGATTATATTGAAAAAGAACTGCGCAAACTGGATCCAAACAGATTATAGGGAGGAGACGGAATTAGTAACAATGACCTGAGAACGCTTCAGCCAGAAGTTATGGTACCATTATTTCTATTATTCACTAGGTCGTATAAATATAGGAAGATTCCTCAAGATTGGAGACATGTGCTTATTAATCCTGTCTTTAAGGGAAAGGGAAGTAGGACAAACCCAGCATCATATAGACCCTTAAGTCTGCTTTCATGTTGTGGAAAAATAATGGTGAAGGTAATATTGGATAAGTTATTGTCAGAATTGGGTAGGTTCAGACTTGAAACCATATATCAGCATGCATATGTTGAAAATAGATCTATTACCACCTGTAACATGATGCTCTGTAACAATATAATAGCTGTGAATGAGAAAGTGTGCTATGATGTAGTTTATATAGATTTAACTTCAGTATTTGACAGGGTCATACACAAAACACTGATTGATAAATTAGTACAATTAGGTATTGGTGTACTCTTGATAAGATGGATGGCTGCATGACTTACAAATAGGACATGGCAAGTATCATACAGCAACTGGACAAGTGAAATCCTTGGTTGCAGTCAGGGTATCCCACAGGGCTCTTTCCTAGGCCCTTAGTTCTTTAGATTGTATCTTTCAGACTTAACTTTTTCATCTGAGATGTTCTATAGTCTGTACGCAGATGACCTGAAATTGGGTACACTGATTACATGTGTTACAGATAAGGCATGTTTGCAAGATATCTTGACTAAATTGACCATTTGGACACAGGAGAATAATATGCTGATAAATACATCAAAAACTAGGCATATGAGATTTGGGAGACATAAATTGAAAAGTGAATATATTTAAT